>NC_060126.1:110652912-110952912 GCF_021461395.2 Schistocerca americana
TTAGTTTTATATGATCATTCCACTTCAAATCGTTCCGTACGCATACTCCCAGATATTTTACAGAAGTAACTGCTACCAGTGTTTGTTCCGCTATCATATAATCATACAACAAAGGATCCTTCTTTCTATGTATTCGCAATACATTACATTTGTCTATGTTAAGGGTCAATTGCCACTCCCTGCACCAAGTGCCTATCCGCTGCAGATCTTCCTGTATTTCGCTACAATTTTCTAATGCAGCAACTTCTCTGTATACTACAGCATCATCCGCGAAAAGCCGCATGGAACTTCCGACACTATCTACTAAGTCATTTATATATATTGTGAAAAGCAATGGTCCCATAACATTCCCCTGTGGCACGCCAGAGGTTACTTTAACGTCTGTAGACGTCTCTCCATTGATAACAACATGCTGTGTTCTGTTTGCTAAAAACTCTTCAATCCAGCCACACAGCTGGTCTGATATTCCGTAGGCTCTTACTTTGTTTATCAGGCGACAGTGCGGAACTGTATCGAACGCCTTCCGGAAGTCAAGAAAAATAGCATCTACCTGGGAGCCTGTATCTAATATTTTCTGGGTCTCATGAACAAATAAGGCGAGTTGGGTCTCACACGATCGCTGTTTCCGGAATCCATGTTGATTCCTACATAGCAGATTCTGGGTTTCCAGAAATGACATGATACGCGAGCAAAAAACATGTTCTAAAATTCTACAACAGATCGACGTAAGAGATATAGGTCTATAGTTTTGCGCATCTGATCGACGACCCTTCTTGAAGACTGGGACTATCTGTGCTCTTTTCCAATCATTTGGAACCCTCCGTTCCTCTAGAGACTTGCGGTACACGGCTGTTAGAAGGGGGGCAAGTTCTTTCGCGTACTCTGTGTAGAATCGAATTGGTATCCCGTCAGGTCCAGTGGACTTTCCTCTATTGAGTGATTCCAGTTGCTTTTCTATTCCTTGGACACTTATTTCGATGTCAGCCATTTTTTCGTTTGTGCGAGGATTTAGAGAAGGAACTGCAGTGCGGTCTTCCTCTGTGAAACAGCTTTGGAAAAAGGTGTTTAGTATTTCAGCTTTACGCGTGTCATCCTCTGTTTCAATGCCATCATCATCCCGTAGTGTCTGGATATGCTGTTTCGAGCCACTTACTGATTTAACGTAAGACCAGAACTTCCTAGGATTTTCTGTCAAGTCGGTACATAGAATTTTACTTTCGAATTCAATGAACGCTTCACGCATAGCCCTCCTTACGCTAACTTTGACATCGTTTAGCTCATTCAAGTTAAAAGGCTTTTCGTACAATGCTGTCGCCACTAGGGCAACGGCCTTGCCGCAGTGGATACACCGGTTCCCGTGAGATCACCGAAGTTCAGCGCTGTAGGGCGTGGTCTGCACTTGGATGGGCGACCATCCAGGCCGCCATGCGATGTTGCCGTTTTTGGGGTGCACGCAGCCTCGTGATGCCAATTGAGGAGCTACTCGACCGAATAGTAGCGGCTTCGGTCGAGAATACCATCATAACGACCGGGAGAGTGGTGTGCTGACCCCACGCCCCTCCTATCGGCATCCTCCTCGGTGGATGACTCGGCGGTCGGATGGTCCCGATAGGCCACTCGTGGCCTGAAGACGGAGTGAGTGAGTGCTGTCGCCGCTAGGAAATCGTCTACAAATAATGTTAGCTGACTTCTCAGCTTGGGTCCCAACAATACATCCAACTCTGAGATAAAAACCTCAGAAGTAATGTTCAGTCCAAAAGCGAAAACCTTGGACTGACAAAATCTTCGAGGACATATAAAATCTGCCTGGAAGCAGGTGACAAGCGTACTTGGCAATTAGAATCACAAAGAACGATGCTGGTCTGTGATTTGCTCCATTATACTTCTACAACAATTCACCAATATTTTCTGGTTGTGTTTGAACTGGTACGATAATCTTATTGGTAACCCGAGCATCGAGAACGTGATGCACCTTCCCTCTTGGTTTGGGCGCTACAAGAAAGGGGCTTCAATACGGGGTTTATAGATGATTGTATTAAGTTGCACTGTGATATCCTCTTTCTCTTATTGCCTTCAGACTGCTTTCGGGAGCAGAGATTCGACTAAAATAGTGGAAGAAAATCTGGTGAGGAAACACCTCCATATGGTATGTTGGTCTTTTAATGATGCCAGGCTATTCTTCACGCACTTTAGAGTATTTCAGTATGACATCTGCAAACTGCTGCTTGAGTGATGGATTAAGAGTTTGTGCTTCTTGTTATTTTTGCTGTACATTATCTTCTACTGTAAGCACTTACATATTGCAGATAGGAAACATGAGTGTGTTGCGGCGTTGATCACAAACAAGATGAAGCTGGTTTTGTCTACGATATCTTTTGTGACTACCTGCTTTATAAATTGTAGTTCTGTGAATCAGAAATGAGATGATCCAACTGAAAAGTCTAAATTTCCCTCCTCTCAATATGCAGTATATAATTAATCCATTAGGAATTAGGAACGTACATTCATACGGTCTCCTTCCCTCGCGAAGTCATTATCCTCGTCTGCATCCTTACATTCTGGGATTACATGCCACATAATCTTACAGTTGCTAATCAGGATCATGGGTGACTTTTTCTGCTTCGCCATCTTGTGAAGAAAAAAATCGCCACCACCACCTTTATGGAATCTCTGGTTCCTGTAACAATATGTACAGGCTCTTCCTTCATTATGGCCCTCGTCGTCGATTGTGATACCCCTAAATACTTCCTGTCACAGCTGTATACATCTGCAGAGAGTTCTTCACTCACATCTTTGCTGTCATTATATCTGAAATATCTTATGGAATGCATTTGGGCCCTGACCCAAGTTTCAGCTGCCTGTCGGGGACTAGAATCAGTTAGTTTATCGTACTGGCTCCTTGCTTTAGCTCTTCAGCCACTTCTGTAATTACAGGCTGTTTGTTTTGCAGCCACTATTATTTGTGGGTGACCTCTGGTTTTGGTTCCAGTGCTGAGTATTCCGGTTCTCATTATAAACGGAGCTATAGTGGCGATCATATTGATTTTTACAGGTTCCATTGGGCCTGAAAATATTCCTCTTATGATGTTGTGTGCCATAACTTCAAAAACCAGTCGCCTGATTGTTGCTCTTCGAATGATTTCCATTCATTTTGTGTACCAGCTAATTATTATCTCTCAGATAGCCAGGTCCAACATCATTTAAATTATGTCTATTATTCGAGAACGAGCTCTCACATCTTCTTCTGTGAGTGAAGGGCCAAAATAAATTCCTCTAAATTACTGTCTGGCACATGCAACTGATTTGGCCACATAGAACAGCTTTTCCTTTACTTTCATCAGTAGCATCGTCTTTAGAATTCTCAAAATATCTGTCTGTGGCAACGGCTGAATCCAGTACTTTGACTTTCGAAAGTACTTTTGTAGACTATCACTTCAAACTGAAAATGGCTCCGGACTGAAAACTTTTTTCCGTAGTTTCTCTTGTGTACGACGTGACCAGTACTTGTTGAGGAATGCCGCCTCGAAAGATTCGTACGTAGTACGCAACCCCGTCATTTCTGTCTTCGACGGAGCGCATTCCCCCAGCTTGTAGCCTGACATGCAACATATACTTCTCATCATTCCAGGACTATGGCAGGATATTTTTATACCCTTTATAAAGACTATTGGTTTTACGGTTTTCTTATCTGGTACAAAGGACTGAAACTGCCTATGCTTCAGGCGTTGTTCTTTCATGAGCATACCATCCAGCAGTATTGCCATCCGCCTAGAACATATTACTGTCGGTGCTGGTCGACAAGGATAGGTTTCTCCAAAAAATGATGCGGGACTTGATGTCTGTGGCTGCACAGAATTGCATACCTCTGCTTGACTGTCATGTGTAGCTTCCCGGACTTGCTCAGCTTCTTGCAAGACTTTCTCTACAACGGAAACTATCTGAGAGTTTTCCACTGTCAGAAGTTCGCACCGTTTTATTGTTTAAACCTTTGTAGTTCCCTCCTTGCTTTTGACCTGATGTGACGTTAGAGTGAGGTAAGTTCGCTACTGCTAACTTAATCAGTTCTTCAAAATAATGCGTAACTTCAGCTACTTTTACAGCTGCCCAAGCATTTATCTCTTACAAAAATGCTGACAATGTTAATCGATCTAAATTTTCCTGTCGTTTTATCACTTCCAGAGTTAATTTTGAACCCTTGTACAACTAATTCAGCAACGGTTCAATCTTTTTTTTCCGGACGAGTTTTCATTCCTTGTAATTCATTAGTTAATGTACGCAGCTCGTGGTCTTGCGGTAGCGTTCTCGTTTCCCGAGCACGGGGTCCCGGTTTCGATTCCCGGCGGGGTCAGGGATTTTCTCTGCCTCGTGATGACTGGGTGTTGTGTGTCATTCATAATCATTTCATCGTCATTGACTAGCAAGTCGCCGAAGTGGCGTCAACTAAAAAGGACTTGCAATCCGGCGGCCGAACGTCCACACTTGGGGCCTCCCGGCCAACAATGCCATACGATCATTTCTTTAGTTAATAATGGTACCTGCTGTATAAACTGCCCCAATGCCTTCTGCAGTTTCGTAACGTCACTCGCTAATTCCGTGACTTAGGTAGCAAGGTTAGCATGTGGAGATTCGGTAAGCATTTTGACAGGCATGTTTTATTCATTTCTAGGTTAAGTTATGTGTTTTGTTGGTTACGACTCGGATATACTTGTGAAGGTGTCAGTTGCTCGTACGGAAACGTCAGATACTGAGTCAAGCGAAAACCTCTAAATCCTCGCTGTGAGGTTATCTGCTAGTGGCAGAGTTACTTGTAAAGGTACAGCGCTCCGTTCCGGAGTGTGCATTTGTGTTGCGGGAGTGCGCAGTAGAATTGTATATCTTGAGCTGTTACCCAAGTCTCCTTGTTCCGCGTCAGGGCAAAAGCAAATGAGTTATCTACACAGAAGTATTTATTTCCGATACATTTTTCATAGGTTATTTGCAGAACTGTTCCATAAGCGGCAAGTGTCTTCCGGAATTGATCCAACGTTACTTCAAATGGCACGTTGAATATTCTGACTGCCGTAATCCCCAGACCTGGATATCTGGTGCACACCTTACTGACCACTGAGTTTGAGTGTGTAACGTCCGCAGTTCCTTGTGCTCTACCTACGATCCTATCACAAGTTTCGTCAGTACACATTTTATCATATATGGCATTTGCTACAAAATCATACTGAAAACCTAGAATTTCATTGTCACGAAACTAGTCATTCAATTTGGATATTTTAGGATATTCGAAACCATATTAGAACGCAAATTTCAAACTGCATTTCCGAATATGTTCCTATCAGTCACTGTATTCGCAGTAACAATTCCGGTGTGCTGTAAACATCTCTGCGATCGTGTTGCGGAGGTGCAAAAGAAGTCCTTCCTTGGCCGCGCCTGCGACGGAACTGACAGCATAGCCATGCTGTGTGTCGATTAACAGACGTTAGTACAGGATATTAAAGATACTGAGAGAACTTCTACTTGTCTTTCGTGGGAAATTTTTATAGACGCAGCGAATTGTAATTAATATTTGAATTATGAACGTCATTTTAAAAAAATTTAAAAATTTTAAGAAATTGCAAAACTTAGATCGACGTGTGGTCTCGTGGTTAGTGTCTGTGGCGATCGGCCGTCGGCCGAGATCTATGTCAAAGCCTGTATGTATTTTCCTTACATGACCCTTGTGATGTGCTGTTTAATCCAGCATTCGTTATGGCCACAACGAGTGATAGATGTTTGAAACTGTGTAGTTAAAGTGCACTGCAAGTTAGATTTCCGAACAGAGAGTTTGTGTGCGATGATGAACATTGGCGTTTTCACTGTAGTGCGACTCACGCTGAGCAGCCATTTTAAAGTGCCTTAAATATATATCAGATGGATTGTAACTAAACAGAACTTGCTTACTCACAAGGATATATTGGGCTTGGTATTCCGCTATATAATAAAGTACCAGCCGAAGTAAAAATTGATCAGTTTACAATAGGGGATAACACCATTATTAAATTGCATCACTTTAAAATTAACGACGTGACGTAAGTCCTACTTGGGTGGCTGTGACGTTACGTATCACTTATAATAGCGTACTGAATTAAAAATGTTGCAATAACTCACACGTGCAAAGGACAGACATTCACTATGTGATCAAAAGTATCCGGACATTTGGCTGAAAATGACTTACAAGTTCGTGGAGCGCTCCTTCGGTAATGCTGGAATTCAATAAGGTGTTGGCCCGCCCTTGGCCTTGATAATAGCTTCCACTCTCGCAGGGATACGTTCAATCAGATGCTGGAAGGTTTCTTGGGGAATGACAGCCCATTTTTCATGGAGTGCTGCACTGAGGACAGGTATGGATGTCAATCGGTGAGGCCTGGCACGACGTCGGCGTTCCAAAACGTCTAGGAGGTCTTCTACACGGTTCATATCAGGACTCTGTGCAGGCCAGTCCATTACAGGGATGTTATTGTCGTGTAACTACTCCGCCACAGGCCGTGCATTATACACAGGTGCTCGGTTGTGTTGAAAGATGCAATCGCCATCCACGAATTGCTCTTCAACAGCGGGAAGCGAGAAGGTGCTTAAAACATCAGTGTAGGCCTGTGCTGTGATAGTGCCACGCAAAACAACAAGGGGTGCAAGCCCCCTCCATGAAAAACACGACCACACCATAACACCAGCGCCTCTGAATCTTACTGTTGGCACTACACACATTGGCATATCACGTTCACCGGGCATTCGCCATACCAACACCCTGCCATCAGATCGCCATATTGTGTACCGTGATTCGTCACTCCACACAACGTATTTCCACTGTTCTGTCGTCCAGTGTTTACGCTCCTTACACCAAGCGAGGCCTCATTTGGCATTTACCGGCGTGATGTGGGGCTTATGAGCAGCCATAGTACTTGCAGTGGATCCTGATGCAGTTCGGGATTCCTGTGTGATGGTCTGGATAGATGTCTGCTGATTACACATTACGACCCTCTTCAAGTGACGATGGTCTCTGTAAGTCAATAGACGAGGTCGGCCTGTACGCTTTTGTGCTGAACGTGCCCCTTCATGTTTTCACTTCACTGTCACATCGGGAACAGTGGACCTAGCGATGTTTAGGAGGTGGAAACCTCGTGTACAGAAGTATGACACAAGTGGCACCCAATCACCTGACCACATTCGAAGTTCGTGAGTTCCGCGGAGCGCCCCATTCTGCTGTCTCACGATGTCTAATGATTACTGAGGTCGCTGATATGGTATACATGGTAGTATTTGACAACACAATGCACCTAATACGAAAAACGTATGTTTTTGGGGGTATCTGGATATTTTTGATCACAAAGTGTAGAAGGATGAGAGGTTACGTTTCACGGTTGGTCCAGGCGGAGGTTCGAGTCCTCCCTCGGGCATGGGTGTATGTGTTTGTCCTTAGGATAATTTAGGTTAAGTAGTGTGTAAGCATAGGGTCTGATGACCTTAGCATTTGGGTCCCATAGGATTTCACACACGTTTGATTTTTGTTACGTTTCAAAGGTGATCATAAGTAATTTTAAATTGTCCTGTCATCTTCACAACGCCGAGGCGTGTAATGAATACAATAATAGGGCGCAGAGAGAAAGTTTTTCGGTAACGACATGTTTCTAACTAAATTATGTCACAAAATTTGTCTGCAAAGTTCAATTCCGCCATGAAACAAATCTCATCTGTTGCTGATAGCGCCAAGACCGTCCTTCTGCAGCACTAATACAAGGAAACTGATGTTTGATAAGTTGAATGTGGGAGGAAGTCGACCCATCGCTGCAAATTCTTTGAATATTTCTTCACAGTGAAATACAAATTACAAAAAAATATGTGTGAAATCTTATGGGACTTAACTGCTAAGGTCATCGGTCCATAAGCTTACACACTACTTAACCTAAATTTTCCTAAGGACAAACGCACACACCCATGCCCGAGGGAGGACTCGAACCTCTGCCGGAACCAGCCGCACAGTCCATGACTGCAGCGCCTTAGACTACAAATTACAGCTAGGCAGTGTCATGTAACGTATAGTAACTGCGTTTAAAACTTAATGTAGGTTTGTGGTATTGTCATTCGTCGTGATACTACAGCGTACTTCATCATCTTCGTATGGACTTCAAATATGGCTACAGTGCGTTAAAGGCCTGATGTTCCGCAAATCCATTTAAACAATTAAAATAGCCTACAGCAGTGTCGCTAGTAAAATCAATTACATTCGATATTCTTTCATAAAACATACATTCTTTTGTTACAGTCATAAAAGTAGCCTGTGGGTCAAGTTCTCGAGAACCTCCCGATTCACAAATCTGTCTGCTTCTTTAACAAAAATGTTTTGTTTTTATCTAATGTGGAATGACTGATTTATGTCAGATGGCCTGCAGTGGTGGCCGTGCGGTTCTAGGCGCTTCAGTCTGGAACCGCGTGACCGCTACGGTCGCAGGTTCGAATCCTGCCTCGGGCATGGATGTGAGTGATGTCCTTAGGTTATTTAGCTTTAGGTAGTTCTAAGTTCTAGGGGACTGATGACCACAGATGCTAAGTCCCATAGTGCTCAGAGCCATTTGAACCATTCATGTCAGATGTGTCATATATGTAAATATATTATTCTCTCTCTGTCTTATATGTTAATTAAACTGTATATTGAAATATCACTCGTTTTGGCTAATATAAAATTTCTCATGGTCTCCTCAGTTTTATAAATGCCATGTTGTTTGAATGACTACCCTTTCCGTGTAAATCGTGAAGATGCTATTTATGACCTTATCGGCATGGAAACCAAACTGAGCGTTTATATTGCAAAACTTGTGTGTCAGTTATCTTAAATCTTTCAAACGTGTGACATGACATTTTATTTTGAATTTTCCTTTTTATTTGTGTAGCAAGCATGATTTGATCATTTATTTCTTAGTGACTGCTTCATCTCCAACTTCTGATATATATAATTAATCGTGCTTCAGTAGTAAGCATTATTTAGCTGTATGCTTCTAATAGGCCTAGTTCCTTACCAGTTTCATCTTTAGTTAACAGGGGACTCATATGGCGGCTCAGCAGGCTCTTTTTTTGTTAGTGAAAAATTCGCGTGATCTTAAATGTTTTACCTCAACTTGTCTACAGTTTCCTTTAAATTCCTACCTCTCTCAGTGAATACGATCACAATACACGTCTGAATACCCAGTATGCGGTTTAGGTGGATATCTCACAACCATATGTTTAAGTAAAAGATCTGTTTTTACATTTTGCTCACAAATAGTTTCATATATAGCAAAACATACGGTATTTACGGAAAGACATCGCTTGAACACGAATTCCGAGTGTAATAAGACCATCTACGATGAGAAAATGTTTCAAGTACATCATAATTTTCATCTCATTGTTCGTTGCAGAGTTAGGTCATTAAGGAAGGAGTTACACAATGCTATATATGTCTAAGAAACAACACGTTCCAAAACAACAACAAAAAAGATTCATTCCAACAGAACAGGACATTGAGAAAACAAAAAAAATTTTGCAGAACTTAATACCAAACTCTCTCAGTCTTCTATCGGGTGCTCGTCTGAAGAACAACGAATGTAATGAAAGTGATGGGTTGAACAGACTAGTCCAGTAAGTTTCCCACTGGAATGTTCCCACTGGAAGGAAGGCAGCAGATGGCCGAAGATATTTGTCGGAGGTGGCGTTGGAGAGATGCGAAGTCCCGCGGCAGTGGCTACAACGAACTCTGATTGAAAGGCTAGGAGCAGCTGGCAGATGAGAGCTGTCCCAGAGCGCTGACGGAGAATTACCGATTCATTTTTTTTTTTTTTTAAGCCCCATCGCTTTTTCACCGATGTCCGCCTCTCGGTGATGCCGATGAGTGCAGGTGCGCAGCTATAAATAGCCGGTGTGCGGAGATATACTTGCGAACCTATTTCCGTGCACGTGACTCGGTGGAGGGAAGTAGATCCCCAGCGAGCAGGATCTCTGGTGGTTCTTGCCCCGCCGTCAATCTGGTCCCAGAGGCCGAAGTGCTGTGTGGCGACGCCTAAGATTATGCATGCATGCGTTGCCCCCCTGTCCACCGGGTTGCAGGTACGTCAGGCGAGTACTGCTTGTATACGACACATTCATACTTAATAGACTACATAAGTTTGTCGAAACAAACTGACAAGAGGCATCAGACAACATGGTCGGAATTATCAACAATACTGATTATGAAACAAAACCGTCTGCACATACACATGAATATATGTTGCCCTTACAACGTAACGCTGTGGGAATACCACAACGGAATTTACATACATGAGGACCGCTACACGGTGGAGCACTGGGAAGCAATCCCATGAAGGCCAGATATGAAAAAGACAGGAAAGTGCTCCACTATATGAACTCAACCATCCAATACTATGCATTTTGTATATCTCTCTGTAAATTCTCTACATCATGCATATTCAGATGTGTTCAACATGTATTGAACATATGCTTAAATTTTCTGTTAGTTTAGGGAAACAGTTGCTTGATTCTTAAGCACAGAGTTCTGATGAACTGAATGACAAGCACGTGGGATTTCGATAACATGGGAATACAGTTTCAAGCAGTCTGTAGTAATATAAGTATTTCGTTATCTACATCTACACTCTGGATCTCACCTTACGGATTGGGATATGAGGCACATGTGATACCTCTATCACTTTATTCCTTTTCTGCTGCATTCACGAGTGTAGCGCAGAAAGAAAAACTAAAGTTAATAGTCCGAATGAGTTTGATTTCCTCTGATTTTCTCATCACAGCCATTTTTTATATGAGTCTGGTAATAGCTGTACATATGTAAGAGCATATAGAAGTATATAAAATACGACCTGAGCATTTGGGGTGGGTGGACGTTAGTGGAAAGGTTTGCCAGTTAACGTTTTTATGGTGTTTACTAGCTGGTTTTATAGTTTAAACAACGTTGCTAAGGTTCACTTGATGGTCTATTTCTTGTGGTTACTTTGTGAATTTTATATTTCTCGTATAGTTGACGAGATTCATCTAACTCACGTCACCTATCATTTCTATAAATCAGGGTAAAATTAATATAGCGAGAATTGTAAATAATTCCGACATGTAGGTGTCCTGACGACTGCCACATGTCAGCTGGCAATTGTAACACTGTTTCCACTTTTACCTTACGCTTTGTGTCGTCAACTACCTGTATCTGTACACACTTATCCATGTCATTATTTCCGTACGTGTTATCAGACAGCCATGACCGTCTTTCGAGTCTGCAGGCGTGTTGAGAAAGCGGGAAGATGTAAATACAATTAATATTTTGCTTGATCTTGTGGGTAAGCCGAACCGAAAGGAAATTTGGTGCAATACAATTGGTTTATCTGAAGTATTGCAAGGTATACCTATCAACAAGATTCGCAGCCGTCAGTGATTGACAAACTGTGCTTCTCAACACCTGCATAGCATCAATGATTTCCGATAGAGTAAATAACATGGGCTCAGTCAGTTTCTTCAACAGTTGTAATAAATAATGTTATAGACATACAGCTTCTGTTTTGTGTGTATCTAATAATAACTGTACACACGTTACCGCCTGTTATAAGAGTATTAAGTAAGACTAACGTAGTCACTGTAAAGTAAATATTAGAAATAGATTGTCTATGATTTATTGCGTACAATTACGTATGTACATAATATCAATCTTGGCTCGTGTTCATCCTCATAACTATGTTGACATTGACTGAGTAAATAGAACAATATAGAGTGTCTAAGTGGAGGCACTTCTGCGTGGAGTCTGGATAGCTGTTGGGAAACTGCGAAGGGTCTTCGATGCTGGTAAAACATTACAAGAGTTGAATCACTCATCCACAATGATGTGATTCTTCAGTTTTTCCCGGCGTATTTGTTGTTCGAAACAGTCCACGGGTATACTGCCGGTTCATAGTGTCCAACGGGCACAATATTTCGGCGATCAGACGCCGGCCACGGTGGGAGGGGATTTAAATCGGCGGCCCGCCCTCAGGAGCTCAGTTCGTGAGCGCACTTGACGATTGCGACATGTCTGATCGCCGAAGTATTGTGCCCGTTGGACACTATGAACCGGCAGTATACCCGTGGACTGTTCGAGCACTCATTCACAATGTTTGCAAGTTGTCGTTCTTCTGCACCAGCCTCGTCCGCAGTTCGTGGTCTAGTGGTTAGCGTTGCTGCCTTTGGATCATAGAGTCCTGGGTTCGCATCCCGGCCGGGTTGGGGATTTTCTCTGTCCGGGGACTGGGTGTTCATGTTGTCCTCATTTCATCATCGTCATCAACATCATCGTTTGTCACGGTGGCTAGATTGAACTGTGAAAAAATTTGACTGTGTAACAATTGGGACTTTGTATGGGAGCTGATGTCCGCGCAGTTGAGCGCCCCACAAACCAAACATCATCATCATCTGCACCAGTCTCGGCTGATATTTCATATAGCCGTGTGTTGGTCTCTAGCTGACATCTCTCGAGTCAGCTTAACATTTGCATGCCCAGGCGAGATGTTAGCGATGTCGGTACCATGGTGGGTTGCCAGTGAGTACATGTGGCTATTTCTCAGAGCGAAGTGATGTGCTGCTTGCAAGAGTGTCCTCAGTCCCATTCCAAACTCTATGATGACCCCTGATGACCCTCAGCGGTGTACCTAGTGTCGGTAGTCACGTGGTCGGTTGATTCCCTCCCAACTGGCCTGGTAGGTTTCGGAACATGGACGCTTCTGGATCTCGAATATGAATGTGGACCCCAAGATGTCCTGTTGCTCACTTCCACATTGAACTTCAGTACTGGCAGCACCGTGCGATGTGGTGTTGTCGGAAGACAGATACTTTCTAGATCAGTAGATGGTAGGCGGCGAGCAGCATGAAGTTCATCAGCTGCAGACCATCACCTCAGGTACATCTTTTGCTAGTTTTGTAATCATAAAATTGAGTGCTATTACTGCAATTACCATCGATTCCAATGATCAACTGCTGGAAAGCCGGAATATTTAAAGGAGCTAGCGTGAGGCTATAATGTGATGCTCGGTTTGCAACGACCGCATGTGGCCTCCCTATTCTCCCATATTCAATTAACAGGTTGTTAACTGTTGTGTCAATCCCACCACCATGTCCTCATGTGTAAGAGAGAGTTTCTTCCTCCATGTATTCCAAGCTGACGAACAAGCTTTGGATTTTTGCCACAGTCTTCTTTCTGTTGTATGTGTAATCGCACTTGCTAGAGGGTGTAGTAATATTTCGATGGCCTGACCCACTTGCAACATACCCGGTCACTTCCTACTTCCACCTCAGTCTCTAGCATGACCTGACATATTAATAAGTTTTGACAAAAATTTATAATTCCTGCACCTTATTATTCTGTGCCATAAAAACATCAATGAATGTTAATATTTAATCCAGCCACACATTCAAACTCAGAACAGTACTTATGTTGACTGATTACAAAGTATGAGTACATCAATGAATGTTAGAACAATTATTGCTATACTGTTGCGTTCTTATTTACTCAACTTTTCTCTCTCCTACCTTATTCATGAAATCTTCATATCAACATTGTTTATGTAACACATCTTGCTGTACCGGAAGAACACATGCTGGCACTAGTAGAGAAATGAGTATCAGTGTAAGCGCCCATTGATTCTCTCTTGATATGCACTACAACTTACTGACAGGCCTTAGCCGAAGAGTTCAGAACATTCAGGCCCGCCTTAAACACAGGAGTCCATCAGAGCTTTTGCTATCCCTTTCAAATAGGGTGGATGAATGAACCTCTGAATATGATTTGCAGATTATCCATGTAGATGTAGACGTTGATCTACAGACAATTTCGACAGCTAGTCTATGACGTAAATCTAAGACTCCGTCTAAAGTGTGAAATCGCATACTTTCTAAACATTGACGTGCTCTGTTATAATGATGCATAATCTATTGGTTTTTCAGTGCTGTTATCTTCGATTCTTGTTTCTAACATTGTACTGTACAGAGTGCAGGGTGTTAAATCAAGTGCAAATGATATACATTTAGCCAGCCGCTGTCGACTGGTTTGTTAATTGTTTATAATAATGCATACATGTGAGCTCTAAGCTTGTGTACACATGCCACAGCAGATTTCTTAAGTAGTACGCTGTCGCTCCAATTAGAATTTGATACACTGTAGATGTAAACATAATGTATGTGTTTAAATATCATAGAAGTCATAAACATGTGGTGTAAGCTCCTGCTGTAGTTGTTTAGAACTGCCTGGTCGTTAAGTACACGTGAGCGTGTGTATGACAGTGGTTCGGTAGAAGCTTTCAGTAAACTGTTTATGATGGTGGCTGAGAATTCCCTTAATAGCGTTTAGTTAAACTCGTGGTCTTCTTCCTTCTAAGGACTGCTATCCATCTACATGCAGTATTTCCATAATTCTTTCATACTAATCTAACCAACTGGTGCATATCATCAAGTACGTGTGATACAATTCTCGATGTTTTGAGAGGTAAAGAATACATAGACGAGTAATACTTGAGGGACCATTCGCTTCGTTGTACATCGGAAAGATATTGTGGCTGGCGAAAATGCGAAAAACTGTAGGATGAATAAGTCCTGTAGTGTGAATTGGCTACAATTGTTTTACATTTAGAGTAGAATTCATCACAGCCGTTCGCTTCCCAATTACCGTTATGTACTTCCATAATAAGAGCCTGAAGGCTTTCACAGGGCGATCGCTGTGTCAGATGCACGTGTGTCTACTATTTAAATTACAGAAAGTGACATTTCTATGCACAAACTGACTATCGCCGAGCACTGTCGCTGCAAATGTTTAAATCGACCAGACCGTATTGGAAAAGTTGAACTGTATTCGCACATTTATCAAACCAATGCGCTAAACAGTAGAAGTGGGAGTGACTACCGCCTTATTGCACTGAGTTTTGAGTTGACATCGCCGTCGGGGACCCAAGGACGGTGGCGGAGATGGGATACAGGAATTGCAATTTTAGAACAAATTAATTATTTTTAAGAAATTTCGGATAAAATTTAAGAAAATTCTCTATGGCGAGAGCAGAACCTTCCGACTCCAACACCGATGATAATAGTAAATTGCGCTCTTTATACACTGAAGCGCAAAGGAAAGTGGTGTAGGCCTTGTGTATTCCAATACAGATATATATAAACAGGCAGAATACGGTGCTGCGGTCGGCAACGTCTATATGAGACAAGTGTATGGAGCAGTTGTTAGCTCGGGTACTGCTGCTACAATGGCAGGTTATTAAGCTTCAAGTGAGTTTGAACGGGGTGTTGTAGTCGGCGCACGACCGATGGGACACAGTATCCCTGAGGTTGTGATGAAGTGGGGATTTTCCCGTATGATCATTTCACGTACGTACCGTGAATATCTGGAATCCAGTAAATCATCAAATCTACGATATCGCTGCGGCCGGAAAGAGATCCTACAAGAAAGGGACCAACGATTGAAGAGAACCATTTAACGTGACAGAAGAGCAATCCTTCTGCAAATTGCTGCAGATTTCAGTGATGCGTCATCAACCAATGTCAGCGTGCGAGCTATTCAACGAAACATCATCGATATGGGCTTTCGGAGCCGAAGGCCGACTCGTGTACCGTTGAGACTGCATGACATAAAACTTTACGCCGCCTCGCCTGTACCCGTCATTACCGACATTGGATTGTTGATGACTTGAAACACGTTGCCAGGTTGGACGAGTATCGTTTCAAATTGTAACGAGCGGATGGACGTATACGGTTATGGAGACATCATCATGAATCTATGGACTCTGCTTGCCAGCAGAGGACTGTACGATCTAGTGGAGGCTCTGTAATGGTATGGGGCGTGTGCAGTTGGAGTGATATGTGATCCCTGATACGTCTAGATCTCCCCAAACAAGAACATTATTGAGCATATCTGAGATGCCTTGCAACGTGCTGTTCAGAAAAGATTTCCACCCTCTAGCACTTTATCGGATTTATGGACAGCCCTGCAGTATTCATGGTGTCAGATCCCTCCAGCAATACTTCGGACATTATTCGAGTCCATGCCACGTCGTGTTGCGGCACTTCTGCATGTTCGCGGGGGAAGGTGTACCAGTTTCTTTGGCTCTTCAGTGTGAATTGCATGGGGGCTTAATTATATATAATGCAAATAATTTTAATTTTTTGATTTAGTAGCTGTCTGTTCGGTTACGATGTCTCGTAAACGGTTGGCGCTGATTAGTTTTAGTACGCAATCTGACTGCATAGAATAACAACAAAGAATGAAAGAAAATTTTCGTAAACACAATTAATTAATTAAGTCCCCAGCAACTATAAAACGTACGAAACCAAAGCACAAGTGTAACTGTTCTGTGTGTGGAAGTGTGATTCAACGTACACATCTGGCACGATTCTTTGTCAATAAGACAAGATATTTTGAACACCATTTATACTGAAGCAATTAAAAAAAATAGAAATACTATAATTGCGTAAGAAAACCGGAATTACACTCTAATACAAGAACACAAGCCAGATGCTTTGTTGACTGAACCTGTAATGACGCATTATTTAAGACATTGAAATAATGAAAAAAAGGGAATTTTTTTACCTTCATATATATTGACGAAAAGCACTCTGATCATTACAATATCTCCATTCGAACATCTGCTGTCTAGCCCATCAAACATCTGCATACAACATGGCCACAAATAGCACAGCTATCAATATCCTCTCAGCAAGATCTGCACAAGCACTCACTACGACGACATCTCAACAACGACTTGACTCCTACTACCTCTCAACAAACAATGACTACTGCCACATCTCGACAAGCACTGCCAGTGGAGGCGGCGGAATAAAACTCTTTGGCGCAATCTCTGGCGCTGTGGCTCAGTGTAGCCACCTTTCATATGCCCTTCCTCCACGGGCCAGAATTTGATGGTATTTTTGCCAGCATTGGTGGTGAAAATACCACCAAATTCGTCCACAAAAATACAGACAAAAATAAAAGATAATATTAATACGTAAATATCACATAATTACATAAAATTTTGGCTTTGCACTGACCTTTCAATAACCTAATATATAAAATATAGTAAGCAATACAAATTCTTTCATGCATGTGACCGCATTCGGGAGGACGACGGTTCAATCCCACGTCCGGCCATCCTGATTTAGGTTTTCCGTGATTTCCCTAAAATCACTCCAGGCAAATGCCGGGATGGTTCCTCTGAAAGGGCACGGCCGACTTCCTTCCCCATCCTTCCCTAATCCGATGAGACCGACAACCACGCTGTCTGGTCTCCTTCCCCAAACAACCAACCAACCAACCATACATGTGACTTTACATAATAGTTTACACAATACACAAAAAATCAGTTTATACAAATGTTCACATAAAATGCTTTCAATGATTCAAAAAAACAAGTAGTTGATAGTTCCAGCAGTAGCACCCGGCAATGGTCAACAGGGGCAACAGCAAGAAGTAACATCATTTCAGTAGAAACAGTTCCAACAGTGGCACCCAGTAATGTTGAGTAGGTGCAGACACCGACAAGTGACATCATTTCAGTAGAAGCAGTTCCATCAGTGGCACCCAGTAATGTTGACAGGTGCAGACACCAACAACTGACATCATTTCAGTAGAAACAGTTCCATTAGTGGCACCCAGTAATGTTGACAGGTGCAGACACCAACAAGTGACATTATGTCAGTAGAAGCAGTTCCATCAGTGGCACCCAGCAATGTCGAACAGGTGCAGACAGCAACAAGTGACATCATTCAGTAGAAGCAGTTCCATCTGTGACACCCAGTAATGTTGACAGGTGCAGACACCAACAAGTGACATCATTTCAGTAGAAGCAGTCCATCAGTGGCACCCAGTAATGTTGAACAGGTGCAGACACCAACAAGTGACATTATAGAAGCAGTCCATCAGTGGCACCCAGCAATGTTGAACAGGTGCAGACACCAACAAGTGACATTATGTCAGTAGAAACAGTTCCATCAGTGGCACCCAGTAATGTTGACAGGTGCAGACACCAACAAGTGAGATCATCTCAGTAGAAGCAGTTCCATCAATGGCACCCAGCAATGTTGAGCAGGTGCAGACAGCAAGAAGTAACATCATTTCAGTAGAAGCAGTTCCAATAGTGGCACCCAGCAATGTTGAGCAAGTGCAGACAGCAACAAGTGACATTATGTCAGTAGAAACAGTTTCATCAGTGGCACCCAGCAATGTTGAGCAGGTGCAGACAGCAGTCCATAATATTCACTATCACTAATCACACTGTTCATCAGAGTTTATCAGCAGAAATTAAACATTTCCAAGTGGCACACAACAATGTTGAACAGGTGCAAGCACGAACAACAGTTTGAATGCACACACAATTGCTTTTACAAAATTATTATCAATGCTCTTACACTAAATATACAAATTATAAGAAACACACAAATGATATCAGATAATTGTCATATTAACTATTACAATACACAAATATCAGTAAACCTATAATACACTCCTGGAAATGGAAAAAAGAACACATTGACACCGGTGTGTCAGACCCACCATACTTGCTCCGGACACTGCGAGAGGGCTGTACAAGCAATGATCACACGCACGGCACAGCGGACACACCAGGAACCGCGGTGTTGGCCGTCGAATGGCGCTAGCTGCGCAGCATTTGTGCACCGCCGCCGTCAGTGTCAGCCAGTTTGCCGTGGCATACGGAGCTCCATCGCAGTCTTTAACACTGGTAGCATGCCGCGACAGCGTGGACGTGAACCGTATGTGCAGTTGACGGACTTTGAGCGAGGGCGTATAGTGGGCATGCGGGAGGCCGGGTGGACCTACCGCCGAATTGCTCAACACGTGGGGCGTGAGGTCTCCACAGTACATCGATGTTGTCGCCAGTGGTCGGCGGAAGGTGCACGTGCCCGTCGACCTGGGACCGGACCGCAGCGACGCACGGATGCACGCCAAGACCGTAGGATCCTACGCAGTGCCGTAGGGGACCGCACCGCCACTTCCCAGCAAATTAGGGACACTGTTTCTCCTGGGGTATCGGCGAGGACCATTCGCAACCGTCTCCATGAAGCTGGGCTACGGTCCCGCGCACCGTTAGGCCGTCTTCCGCTCACGCCCCAACATCGTGCAGCCCGCCTCCAGTGGTGTCGCGACAGGCGTGAATGGAGGGACGAATGGAGAAGTGTCGTCTTCAGCGATGAGAGTCGCTTCTGCCTTGGTGCCAATGATGGTCGTATGCGTGTTTGGCGCCGTGCGGGTGAGCAACACAATCAGGACGGCATACGACCGAGGCACACAGGGCCAACACCCGGCATCATGGTGTGGGGAGCGATCTCCTACACTGGCCGTACACCACTGGTGATCGTCGAGGGGACACTGAATAGTGCACGGTACATCGAAACCGTCATCGAACCCATCGTTCTACCATTCCTAGACCGGCAAGGGAACTTGCTGTTCCAACAGGACAATGCACGTCCTCATGTATGCCGTGCCACCCAACGTGCTCTAGAAGGTGTAAGTCAACTACCCTGGCCAGCAAGATCTCCGGATCTGTCCCCCATTGAGCATGTTTGGGACTGGATGAAGCGTCGTCTCACGCGGTCTGCACGTCCAGCACGAACGCTGGTCCAACTGAGGCGCCAGGTGGAAATGGCATGGCAAGCCGTTCCACAGGACTACATCCAGCATCTCTACGATCGTCTCCATGGGAGAATAGCAGACTGCATTGCTGCGAAAGGTGGATATACACTGCACTAGTGCCGACATTGTGCATGCTCTGTTGCCTGTGTCTATGTGCCTGTGGTTCTGTCAGTGTGATCATGTGATGCATCTGACCCCAGGAATGTGTCAATAAAGCTTCCCCTTCCTGGGACAATGAATTCACGGTGTTCTTATTTCAATTTCCGGGAGTGTATTTATGGGTGCCAGTGCAAGCCACAACAAACAAATAAAATAATATTTAGGAGATAGGTCGGTACCAATTATCTGGGATTAGAAAGGGAAAACACACAAAACACACTCACTCATCTTTCGTCCACATTAGTGCTACTGTGTAATTGAATAGTGTTAACTGTGTAAATGCAATTCTGTCAAAATTTGATGTTCATCATGTGTATCAAGTAGTAGTGGCAGCAATGTATAACAGTCAATAATAGTTAGTCAACGTCATAGTCATCATGTCAAGACCAATGTTTGCCAAGTCAAGTCAAAATGTACGGTTGCTGAACAACTGTCAGTGTGCCAAGATATGCAAATACTTCCTCTCTTCAAAAAAAAGTATATACTGCTTATTGATTAAACAAAGTGTGTGTGTAGACAATCTTCCTTCTACTTGAGTGTTCTAGTCTGCCATCTTCATCCTCCTTGTTCCATATAAACCAACAAAAAAAGTATGCTCCTCACTTACTTCACCTCTTATCCACCAAAACTCCAATAATCATCACATAATCTTAATACTTCAATAATACCTCTTACGTCGATACATATAAACCTTATCATCAATAGCATTTACCTTACCTCTTGTCCACCAAAACTGCAATAATCATCAACTTCACATAATCTCAATACCTAAATAATACCTCTTCAATACGTCGATACACATAAACCTTATTACCAATATCATTTCACTTCCGTAACAACTCTTTCCTCTAGTCAGTCTCTTCGAACAAGTACAGATAAAATCCTAGTGCAAACTTCAATTCATCATCCCATGCAATCCAAAGAAACAACGTCAACACACAACCTCTGTGTAATCCATCTGAGCCAAATCTTCTACTCATTATGAATTGTAAAGTACATTTTGGTTACCTTGTCCATCATTAAATAAAAGAAATGCATACATGACCTCTAACAGACTTTAGTTCGAATAACTCTCAGTAATTAAGTACGATTACGGAGTGTGAATGATCATAATATTTCACAGTGTGTACACCACTTCAAGAATCATGGCAGAAGCAAACATGTGGAGTATTTCTTGTGTCAAGTGTCACTTACTATTTCAATTGCTCACGAAGAATGCAGTGTAATAACTGTCAATGGTCTAACCCTAGTGTTGGTATGTCATGTCGTTAGCTTCCTTCCTATTAGCATAAATTTATACAGCTTCCATAAAACCTCCAGCTCATGTGACTTCTATGAAGTTTCTTGTACTAATGTCGTTCGTCGAAATATAGCAGTTCATTTTCTTATCTTAAAAATATAAGACACTGAGCGTAAGCAAAACATGCAACAGCGAGTAAGTATACCACTAGAGAACAGAATGTCAACAAGTGGATGCAGCACAATTCCTACAACGAGGCTCTGCCAAGCGAACAATCTATAATTAATACCATAGTGTGACCTAAACTCTATGTTTGTACACAGTATATCAGCATTTCTATATACCAAATTAAAGAGTAGTTATGACAACAAAACAGAAATGTGTAAATATGCAATCCATACGCAAACCAGCAAATATATACCTTACATAATAAACAGGTCATTAGCATCATATCAGCATAAGCAAATAAATGTTCATATGTCATCTTAATAAGTAAACATGAAGGCGCAAGCAGATACATCACAAAGTATAACCTGCATACATAACCACATCAGCACAACTAATCAGGTGACAATTATAATTTACATAAATAAGCACAGCTGGCACATAATAAAAAAATATGACATCAGTGTAAAAGCATAGCAGCCAAGCGATGCATAATATACACAAGTAACAACCCTGTTCATTAATAAAACATTGTCAAATTCAGCAAATGTACGCAAGCACGTCGCTTCACGGGTAAATTCATAGAACATGAAATTTAGCACAAAGTATGAATCACGTAATCGCGAGCAGCAAATTACGTCTAAAGTACGTACCTAAGTGGAAATATGTTACCTAAAAAATAAACTCAATTAATAGTTACCTTTTTAGATTATTACTTTCTTCTTCAAAATGACATTCTTCCTGAAAATTTCTCGATAGCAAGTCCTCTTAACGTCGGACACACACAGAAATTACCTGAAGTTCTTAAATATTTTATACAACTGTATCCTGAAAAATACTGAACGTTAATAACATAATTTATCAAGTCACTATAGCTTTATACTGAATTTAATCGGAGACTTGAGACTGTGTATTTGTTTACGGCTGTCAGTGCATTCGCACCGAGCGCTCGATCAGCTATAGGTACGCGTGACGTAAGAAGTAATTGTTTGCGGTCAACGACTGCCTTGTGCGGCGCGCAGACTTGACTGTTGCTTTGAGTATATGCCGCCGCCGGAACACGGCGCGGTATCCTTGCATTCTCTGCGTGTTTACATGTAACTGTTAGTTTCTCAAAAGTATGTCATTCCACAAAAATTTTAACGTTCGATATATGATGTATTCCCTTAGAGCGCCGAGATTTAAGAGTTTCTACTTCGACAGTGTTATCATGAATAATTTTGCGAATTCTATATGGACCGTTATAAAGCAGAAAAAATTTGCGACACAAGCCCTTTCCTTTGTGAGACAAGCGATGAGAGTTAATTAACACCTTTTGACCAACTGGCAAGGTCTTTAAACGACCAGGACACTTAACTGATTTCTCTCTTCTAGCAGCCGCAGATGCAATATTTTGTAGAGCCAGGTTGACAACTTCAGAAAGCCGCAGTTTTCGTGAAGGCGGAAAAGGAACGATTTCAGAAATGCGATTTGTCGGTACTTTATTTTTTAATATCAGTATAGGCGGTAAAGAAGTTGAATCATTAGGGAGTTCATTCAGAATGTTTTGAAAAATATGAAGATACTGATCCCAAGTTCTGTGATTCTGATGACAATAAAGTCGACACAATTTATTGATTTCCTTCATCCATCTCTCTGAAGCGTTAGATTGAGGGTGAAAAAGTAAAATGAAAATTGGTTTAATCTTAGGACACCGTAGAGTATGAAGCCAAATTTTAGAGCGAAACTGTGATCCATTATCTGATATAACCTTATCAACATGACCCACTTCTTTAAGAAAATGTTTGATGAAAGCGTTAGATACTGAACGAGCTGTTGCTTTGCGTAAAGGTGTAAAACACACATATTTTGATGTCAATTCCACTGCTACGAAAATGTACGCAAAACCATTAGTAGAACGAACCACTGGACCGAACAAATCGACTGCAGCCATGTCCTTTAATTTCGCTGGAATGATAGGAAACAACGGTGCTCTGTGAGAAATAGTTGGCGGCTTAGCCTCTTGACATAATTTGCATTTGGCAATAACAGATCGGCAATAGTTTTCTGTACTACAACGCCGTTTTCTTCCATCTCTTGAAATAAGTGTGCACCTAGGCTTTTGTATGATGAGTCCATCGCCAAACAAAAATCTTTAGATAAATCCGGATGTGAAAGAAGTGGAGCAGCAACTAAAGCATCACGAATTGTTCAAATTCTGATTGAGCTTCCTCATCCCAACACCAATTAGAATTCTTTCCAGATAGGTCACATAAACGAGGTGTGGCCAAATTGTCCAATCTAGCAACGCGTCTAAGAAAATTAGAGACACCAAGGAAACTACGAACATCACGTTTTGTGGTAGGAACAGCATAATTATGAATAGCATCTAGTTTCTCTGGATCAGGGAGAATACCTTCTGTAGAAATAATATGACCAAGACATTTCACCTAAGAACGACCAAATTCAGATTTTTCCAAGTTCACTGTAATGCCAACTCTTGCAAAAATACGTAATGATGAATCCAAAATTTTGTTGTGCTCACTCCAAGAACGTTTAGCAATAAGAATATCGTCAACATAAGAAGTAATATTGTCACGAAGATAAACAGGTAAAATTTCGTTTTAACTACGAATGAATGCTGCTGAAGGTACAGTAAGTCCAAACGGTAATTTCTGAAATTACTTTTGGGTAAAATAGTCATATCCAGTTAATCTTTACCGACTCTCTAGATAGATTGATAGTCGTAGAGTTGTTTTGACAGATGCAAAGAATAGTAGAAGAGTAGGCAGCGATGCAGAAAACTAAAAGGGAAATAGCACCACTACAGCTCGGGGCCCTATGCACGCTACGGCACATATTCACTTAGTGTAGTGAATCCCCTGAGGACGTTAATAGCCGCACATAATTTCCAGTTTGAGACTTAGTGGCCAATTTGGTCGAAGTGCGTACATAAATTGATCTAACCATGAACATGGATGTATGTCGTTCTTAGAATTGCGAAAGATCTTAAATTTCTGAACAGTTAAGAAGTGTTTATAGTCAAAGTTTTCTCCTCGTGGCGACAAAGACCTACCGCGTCTGTCCCAGTCCGAATGTCGATTATTGTCAAGTTCGCGCGCCTGGCGCTCTCTTGTTGCATCCCATAAATGAAATAAATTATGTCTTCAAAGCCCTCTGCTATCTGTGATTCTAAATTTCTTCTGCTGTCTTTTCCTACGATTTCGCCTTCAATTTGTTTGACTTGCTTTTGTAATGCCTCAAATTCCTTTTTAACGCGTTCATTAAATTTTCCCTGATTTTCAACATGTTTATTTATGTTCTGATACTCTTCAGTTTCTGCAAATGGTAGTGGAGCTGTATCATCCAAATCTCTGTCCCCATTTAAGCTAAGACTTGTCAATTTATCTGAAATCTCCTCAACTCTTTCCGATAAGTCACTTAATTGTTCTTTCTGTTTATTTACGTCTTCCGTAAGCGTCGCGACTCGGGTTTCAGTATTAACACATTTAGTAGTTAACTGTTCATACTGTTGTGTTAGGTTATTTAATCTGTCATTTGGTACGGAATCCTCGATTCTCTCAAATATTTCTTCCTTATCGTGTGCACGTTGTAAATTTAACTCTGAAAATTTCTGTACTATCACGCGATCTCTTTCTTCCTGTTCTCTATCCAGTTCCCTTTGTCTAATCTCTACTGCAATTAATCTATTATTGTGAGAATTCAAAATCGGTTGAACTTCTTCTCTAATTTCTTTCTTTAATTCATCTTTCATGTTTTTGAAACATGTCCCTATTCGCGAATCTAACCGTGTTTCCATTGTTTCCATCTCTGTTTTAATTGTTCCTATTTGTGATCCCACTGTTTTTAATTCAGATCTTAACTGTGATCCCAGTGAGTGTAACCGTGTTTCCATTGTTCCTATTTGTGAGTCTAACCGTGTTTTTAATTCAGATCCCAAATTTAATATTACACCCATCAACTGCTCCATCTGAACTGGCTCAAAATTCCTTTCGCCCTTAACATTTCCCACAAAACCAGCTACCTTCGTCATAGCTGTAAAGCTATCTGTGTTCGATACTATTCCAGATAAACACCCTATTTACATGATTAGTCTAGTATTTCAACTATTTCTGGTAAGGAAGTGTCCGAAAATTTCCAGTAGTGTCCTAAACATTATGATTACGAGGAAGACTGCTGTGTACTGAAATAGTGTTCTTTGCGTATAATAACGGTCATACGTGTCACCTACTTCCCCCCCCCCTCCCTCCACCCTTAACAGCAGTGCATATTGTCTGATTTTCTTATGAACTTCAACTATTTTAAAGTTGGGTTATGCGAGTATCAACAACCCCACCGTCGAGCACTTATGTGTAAACAGCTTCAATGTTTACGACGTGACATTATCTGAAAAATGTGTCACACTACAACCTCATTTTTCAGTAAAATCAATGGTGTACGTAGACAATCCCTGCAATATGTGTTGCAAACGGAGTTAGTAGTAAAGAAGTAACTCATTAATACAGAACCCCAGGTGATAAAATTGCACTGCGTGAAAAGTGAAAACGTAGTAATCTATATACTATTTCCCTTTCATTTTTCTTGTGGAAGGTGTCAACGAGATAAAGTTTCTAAGAAGTGAAATTATGCGTCAGGTTTATTGGAAGTCGCTAACTACTCTCATTCTCAGTGCTGCATGAATATAGTCTGAGTAATGTACAAACCATGAGTTATGCTACCTCAAGATATGTACACTGTTCCGAACTTTGCTACCTGACTTATTGTATTAAACCTTTGACGTTAACTTAAAGAGTAGATTATGAAAGCATTTCAATTTTTTAAATTCGGTCAATAAGTATATCTTACACAGACGGAAAATAATGACAATACGAAGAAGAAGCTGTGAGAGATAAACGAAATTTGATAGACATGTTTTGCAATACTAAAGATGACATGTGTTGGAATTTGGCGCCAGTCAGTTAAGAGGGACGGTAGCGGTGCCCCTACAAGGATGAAAATCAGGTTTTCTTTAAATACACGCTGTAACGGTAGTGACCGATAGCTACCTTAGAGAATAAGGTGAGATGATGAAAATTCCTGGCAGATTAAAACTGTGTGCCGGACCGAGACTCGACCTCGGCTTCTGTAAAGTTTGGAAGGTAGGAGACGAAGTGCTGGCAGAAGTAAGGCTGTGAGGACGGGGCGTGAGTCGAGCTTGGGTGGCTCAGATGGTAGAGCACTTGCCCGCGAAAGGCATAGGTCCCGAGTTTGAGTCTCAGTCCGGCACACAGTTTAAATGTGCCAGGAACTTTCACATCAGCGCACACTCCGCTGCAGAGTGAAAATCTCATTCAAGGTGAGTAGATGTCAGTGAAGAATGACTAAGACAACGGCACAACAATTATCAACAGCTCGCTGACTGCGAACGAGGTTATGTAATAAGGCTACAAGAAGCTCGGTCTTTCTTCTGCGATGCTGCAGAAAAACCTGGCAAGAGTGCAGCCACTGTACAGGACTGATGGCAGTGGTAGTCACGAGAAGGTATGGTAGCAAGAAGATATCGGGCTCCGATAGGAAAAACCGTCGTTTTCAGCTATGGGTCTGGCACATCGTATTGCATTTGCAGCAGGTATTCGAATAGCAGTCGGCACCACAGTAACACAACAAACTTTTACAAATCGGTTACTTCAAGGACAGTTCCGAGCCCTGTAGCATGCGTTCCACTGACCCCGACCCATCGCCATTTGCGACGTCAGTTGTGTCATGTGAGAGCTCATTGGAGTGTTTGGTGGAGACCTGTTGTGTTTTATGGTGAAAGCTGGTTCTGCCTCGTTGCGATTGATAGCCTTGTGTTGGTTATGAGGAGACCAGGTGAGCACCTGGAAGCAACGCGTCTGCGGCGTAGACACACTGGACATGCGCCTGGCGTGATGGTCTGGCGTGAGATTTTGTACGATAGCAGGAGCACTCTCATGGTTATCCCATGCACCCTCACTGCAAATTTGTACGTGAGTCTGCTGATTCGACCTATTTTGTTGCCCTGCATGAACAACATTTTACGAGGTGTTTTCCAACAACATAACGCTTGCCCACATACCACTGCTGTAACAAACGTACTCTACATAGTGTCGTCGTGTTGCTTTGGCCTGCTCGATCACCACATCTGTCTCCAATCGAGCAGAGAAGGGACATCATTGGAAGGTAACTCCAGCATCATCCACAAACTGCATTAACCGTCCCTGTATTTACTGACCAAACGCAACAGGCATTGACCTCCATTCCATAAAATGATATTCGGCACCTGTACGACACAATGAATGACCTTTTTCTCACATTTGGGCACTTATACCCGTCATTAATGTGCCGGTATTTCACATTTTCAATGGATTACAACTCGCATACATTAACCTGTGATTTTGCAACGTTAATCACTTAAAAATGTTACCTAGTTAAATGTATTCTCGAAATTTCATTATCTCTTACATTAGCTGTTTCTTGGTAGTGCCATTTTTTCCGTCAGTGTATACTGAAAATAATTTTTTTTTCCTGAAAGCCGCTACGTAGGCAGCCCACTACTCAGACCGTGTGATTTTAGGCCCCCTAAAAAAAAGCAAAATTTGAGACAAATTTTTTGAGATTTACTTTTTATTATTGACTGAAGTAGAACGTGGACAAAATAAAATTGACCCGGAGATATATCATGTACCATAAGATTGACAACCGAGCTACGTTATCTGCAACCCGGGCAGATGATCAAAGTTGGGCTACTTTTTAATAGCCCGCATCTCGTGGTCGTGCGGTAGCGTTCTCGCTTCCCACGCCCGGGTTCCCGGGTTCGATTCCCGGCGGGGTCAGGGATTTTCTCTGCCTCGTGATGGCTGGGTGTTGTGTGCTGTCCTTAGGTTAGTTAGGTTTGAGAAGTTCTAAGTTCTAGGGGACTGATGACCATAGATGTTAAGTCCCATAGTGCTCAGAGCCATTTTTGAACTTTTTAATATGTGGGTCAGTTTTGTTTCGCCCACTGTGTATATTCTGCGGTATAGTTGTTACAGGGTTAATCGAGATCCTAAATACAAATTAAAAATTGTCTGTAGAAACAGAAAGTTACGTAACAAAGCTCGACATCGATTTTATCAGGAAGGTGCCACGAGGAAGACTTCAGAAGCAGGGCGCTAAGCCCCGGTAGTGTTCGAGATCCAGGAGCTGACGCTGGCGACGTTGCCGTAGAGAAGATGGATATCTGATATGGAAAACGTGTGTATTTATAAGGGCGGAAATTCTGATTCGGGCAGTTACATAGAAGGAGAAAAAATCAGGAAGGAATTCGTCGTGGTTTCTAAGGAAAGTGTTGGAAAAGAAACGGAATGCAGAACAACTTAAAAATATATCAATGGTTCAAGAGTTTCAAATCAGATTGGGGTAGAGGCTACAAATAGAGAATGGTGGAGACCATATAGATAGAGACTGGAACTCTGTTAATGTTACTATTCGGATAATGGCATATTAAATACTGGGTGATCAAGGAGGCTCGGAAATCCTACAAAGAGATTAATAGGATGTCCTGAATAGACTGAAGAGTATTTTACTGTGGATTCAGATACAAAGCCCACAAGAAGCGGACAGCTATCCTGTTATACAGAACACCAGAGATAGAGGAACTCAACTTAGCGTAAGTACTGAAGCTAGTTTACTGCCTAAAAAACTACAAAGCTCCAAGAGTAGTTGCAAGAAGCTTTAAAAAAGCAGGTAGAGCCGAGGGAGAAATCGCTGTCCGTAAGCGAATACTCGAACGTGTCAAGCGTATACGAAATCAAAAAATAATCCCAGATGTGATTTAACCAGTACTCAAGACAGCGGACAAGACTTGCTGTTCTAATAACTGAGAAATTATCCTCTTGAGTACAGAGGAATTACCCTATTGAATGCACCGTATAAATGTATTACCTACAACAAACTTACTCCATTTGCAGATGACATTTTTTAAGAATATAAGTGTGGCTTTAGAGTTAACAGGTCAACAACAGACCGTATTTGCCCTGAGCTGTAGATACAGGGAAAGGAATGCGAATGTAATATTGAGCTTCACAACCTCTACCTAGAATTCAGTCTGATTTTTTATAATCTTAACAGTGAAGAGACGCGAAATGATGTACTATTACTGCGTCTATCATCTAAGTATGTATCACCCATTCAAGCAAAAATCGCTGATTCAAAGTTTGTAGTGTGAGTTTAAAATGTCACTTACCACCAGTATATTAAACATACTGTAAGTAGGCTGTTTAGGTTTTTTTATTGGTAACGCCACCTCTGTATGAAAATCACTGGCTGTGCTGTGTGCAGTCTGTGGCTGCTTTGCTTTGTTGTAATACTCGCCATTGTAGTGTTAGGCAGCTGGCTGTGAACAGCGCGTAGCGTTGCGCAGTTGGAGGTGAGCCGCCAGCAGTGGTGGATGTGGGGAGAGAGATGGCGGAGTTTTGAAATTTGTCATGAACTGCTATATTTATATATGATGATATCAAGGTAAATACATTGTTTGTTCTCTATTAATATCTTTCATTTGCTAACTATCCCTATCAGTAGTTAGTGCCTTCCATAGTTTGAATCTTTTATTTAGCTGGCAGTAGTGGCGCTCGCTGTATTGCAGTAGCTTGAGCAGCGAAGATTTTTGTGAGGTAAGTGATTTGTGAAAGGTATAGTTTAATGTTAGTCAGGGCCATTCTTTTGTAGGGAATTTTGAAAGTCAGATTGCGTTGCGCTAACAAAATATTGTGTGTCAGTTTAAGCACAGTCAGGTACAATTGTTCTAAGGGGAAGTTTCATATGTCGACCCTTAGCCGAGGATACCTCACTGGAATCTTCTGATTTTTTTCTTGTAGTTTGTGTAATTAGTGTAGCTATTGTTTATAGCTAGCGCGTAATTATAGAGAGAATTTCCTTTGTAGTTGTAGTTTTTCATTGTTGTACAGTAAAACAGGTGTGGCATGCATGTAGATTTGCACCAAGTATTTCGCAGCTGCAATTAACTAGATACTATTTTCAGTGCTATGTTAATGTGTTCTCTTATTTTTGATCTTCAAATTGTGTTTTTCTGTGTTGTCGTGTGAAATACTGTGACAATAATGGCGTGTGAAAAACGTAATACTAGGCTCCAAAGTAAACTGAGAAATGACAGTGAAAATGAAAGCAGTGTGTTAGCGCCACCGCGTAATGAATTAACTGATGTTCAAAGTAGTAATTTGGTAATTGTGCATAGGGAAATGGAGCGGGCTGCAAACAATGGTGTAGACAGTGAAACAGGTAGTGAACAGGGAAGCATTATCGATCGATCGGTCGACAACAGATCGCCTCAGGGATCCGAAATAACAGGACACAATTTCGCAAATACTGTCGATTCAGGTTTTGGGTCATCACCGTTTTCTCAAATAAGTCAAGACACATTTTCTGCTTGTCAAAATGTGAATGTTGCCGGTGCAAATTCACTGCCGAAAAGCACTGAGAAACATGTTTCAGACACCAATGCATTGTTATTACAATTAATACAACAAATGGGACAAACACAGCAAAAGCTTCAAAAGTTAGACACAGTGGAACAAAATCTTAAAAAGTTAGACACACTGGAACAAAATCAGAGACAAACACAGCAACAGCTTCAAAAGTTAGACTCATTGGAACAAACTCTTGAACAAACGTGTGAAGATTTAACTACTGAGTTACATAATACTGAATCGAAATGTCAAAAAGTCTGTAATGACGTAAAAACTCAAATTTGTGAGCATTTCCAACCTATTTTTTCGCGTCATGAAAATGAATTACAGAACCATGAAGCAGCCATAAAAGAACTGCAAACTACTGTTCATGAAAATCACAACACCCTGCAAGCTAAAATTGACGCAGTTGCATCTACCGATTCGGTTACGCAACTTGCAAAAAGTCAAGAAAACTTAAAGGACACAGTAGATACGATTTCAACACAAATGGACACTCCGAAACTTGGTTCAGAAAAACACACTGAGGAAATGTGTTCACTATCGGAGAAAGTAGACGAACTTTCGGATCAGGTCACTAACTTATCTACAAAGGTAGATGATGATCTGAATGACACAAGACCTTTAGCCTTCACTGACACAGAAGAGTATGAACAAATTAGAAAATTCAAACAGAATCAAAATCAAATCAATACACAGTACAAAAGAGAAATCCGGGAAGTACAAGATCAGCTGACACAGGTAATACAAGAATTACGTATTTCAGAGGATACTCGCGCCCCAACACGGGAAGAGGGACACAGAAATACGGAACAGCCACAAAATAATAACACAGGGCATTTCGGAAGTTATGAAAGAAATTGGCAATGTGCACCGAATTTTGAGATGGAACGGCCGACACGACCTAACAATGACCGATATGCGACTCGCCGACATGATGACTTTGACTATAAGCTGTTCATTACTACACGTAAATTCAAAACATTTAAGAATTCTGGCAACGACATTCATCCACAAGCATGGCTCCATCAATTCTCGCATTGTTTTCCTCCCAACTGGTCGTTAGAACACAGATTAGAATTTATGTGTGGTTACTTGGAGAATGAACCAGCTGTAAGAATGCGATCGGTAATTCACGATTGCCACAGTGAAGGAGAGTTTTACCATGCCTTCCTCTCAGCATATTGGTCTCAAGCCACACAAGACCGAGTAAAACATAGCATCATAATGATGAAACGTTTCAAACAATCTGAATTTTCCAGTCTTATGAAATATTTTGAAGACATGTTGCATAAGAATCAGTATCTTTCAAACCCATACAGCCCCTCAGAACTCATCCACATTTGCTTAATCAAACTGCCTGAACATTTACGACATATAATTTTGGCAGGACGTTGCAAAAACGACATTGAAGCATTTCAGGGACTCTTACAAGAATTAGAAATTGACACTGACAATCGCGGAACGAGAAACCAGGAACACAACAATTACAGGTCACATCCGTCGCAATTCCGCGATGAAAGAAGTAATAACTTGACACGACAAGGCTATTCTCACAACACAAATCGTGACCAAAACAGACACCACCCGTATGACAACCGTTGGCAGAGTAGTAATAACTACAGGGAAAGATCACCTCTCCGTGGTAATGACTATCACAGAGACAATAAGAGAAACAGACAATATGGGAACCAAAATAAATACTATCAAGGGAGGCAGAATAACTTCAGACGCAACAGTTCGGCGCAGAGTTACGATTCAGGGAGAAATTCTCCACCACATGACCGAAAAACCAGAAACTATGTAAACTACCGACAAAACGACAGACCTGAATTGCATCAGAACTGGCGGGATTCAAACAGAGCAGGGCCCTCTCGTCACGGTGAATTTGTAGAAGTTAGGTCTCCAAATCCCAATAACGACGCGCGCCAACAAAGAGACAATAGGCAATGACTCACACCGCTGGCAGCAACAAAACGTACTTATGAAACTGATGACGCAGCTGCCGTAGCTAGTAATTACGTAAAAATGGAAGACATTAGGGACATCTTACTCCAGGAACACGACGTAAAACTTAACAACATTGCATATCCTGTGATTCACATTACTGTAAATGAAGTAAAATTTACGGCAGTACTTGACTCTGGCAGTCCCATCTCAGTAATTAGTGAAACAGCCTTTAGCAAATGCAACAAATCGAACGATTGCCCCACACTTCCGTTACGTAAGATTAAATTACAAGGTGCAATCTTTGGAAAAAGTGTAGATGTACGCCAACAAACCAACTTAGAATTCTTTTGCCAAAGCCACAGCTTCTCTACGAACTTTCTTATTGTTCCATTATTGTCGACGGAAATTACATTGGGAGTAGAATTTTTGAATGAATTCAAAGCAATCTTAAACTTTCACGATGCTGAAATAAGTTTAGAGAAGGAATGTAAGTCAATAGCTTTGAAATTTGAAGATTGGCTCTCAAACCATGACGAACAAATCAATCGGCTTTACCTTCTGTTGGACAACAGTTCGGAATTTTCTACGGAACTAGACACTAACAATCACTCTGCAAGAACTGACAGGGATGATATCGACGGCATATTTGAAATTAATGAGTTAATTCAGAATAAAATTCAAACAATTGAGAATTGTAATGACACTAATAGGCAGGACCTTTTTGAGATTTTACAAGAACATTCCACAGTTTTTACTCATAAAACAGGAACAATCAAGGGATTTCAATACCAATTTCGTGTTCGTGAGCATACTAAATTTTGTGTTAGACCATATGTAATTCCAGCACATTATAGGGACCGTGTTAGAACAGAAATACAATCTATGCTTGACGAGGGCATTATTGAGCCTGCAGTAAGCTCATACAACAATCCATTACATGTTGTTGAGAAGAAAAATGGATCGATCAGGCTTGTCTTAGATTCGAGACAAATCAATATGATCATTATTCCTGAAACAGACAGGCCGCAAACGTTGGAAGAACTTCTTCAAAATTTTAATGGTGTAAAAGTGTTGTCTTCCATTGATCTCAGATCCAGCTTTTATCAGATCGAACTTCATCCAGAATGTAGAAAATACACAGCTTTCCTTTGTTTCGGCGTTTGTTATCAGTTTTGGAAACTTCCCTTTGGTTTGAACATTTCTTCAGCAGCATTCATTCGTGGGCTAAATTCCATATTACCTGAGTTCTTAAAACGTCACATCACCTTATATGTGGACGATATTCTAATAGCAGAAGCTTCATGGGAACTACATAATCGCATCCTCAACAGTTGTTACGTATTTTTGCAGAATCTGGAATTACAGTTAACTTGGAAAAGTCTGAATTCGGTAGGACAAAGGTGAAGTTTTTGGGACATATTATTTCTTCTGAAGGTATTCAGCCAGATCCTGAAAAGTTAGAAGCAATCAGAGCCATTCCAGTTCCATCCACAAAAAGACAAGTCTGCAGTTTTCTAAGTCTCGTAAATTTTTACCGTCGTTTTCTGAATATGCAAATTCTTGTTACACCAAAACTTTGTTCTCTCACTGGAAAAAATACTATTTGGAACTGGGACGAACAAGCACAATTGGAATTCAATTCTTTGAAAGAAGCGTTACTTCACGTGCCAATCTTAGCTCATCCAGATCTGTCACAAGATTTCTGCCTTAGCACGGTCTTGGTGCCCATTTATTTCAAGAAGCCATAGAAAATGACACTACCATTCAGAAAACCATTGCTTTTGCTAGCCGAGTGCTAACAAAATCTGAAAAAAATTATTCCGTTACTGAATTAGAAGCTTTAGCTATTGTTTGGGCATTTAACAAATTCCGTTTCTTTCTTTCTGGTAAGCACGTAAAAGTATACAGTGATCATCGTGCATTACAATTTCTTATGTCTTCAAAATTAAATCATGACAGCTTAAAACGTTGGGCATTGTTTCTGCAAGAATTCCGCTTCACAATAGTCTACATTCCCGGCAAGGAGAACATTGTTGCGGACGCACTGTCACGCGCACTGGCTGGGCTTGAGAAAAGTACCACAGAAGGCAACCTCGAGAAAAATTTCAGTATTCTTTACATTCAGAAAGTCGCCTTTGAAAACTTCATCACCACATCTTTAAAGGACATTGCTCATGAACAAGATAAAGATCCGATTTGGAAAGACATCAAGAGCAAATGGCATGAAAAGACACACACACAGATTCGGCATTATTATCTGGTTAGAAACAACATACTGTTCAAACGCTGCACTGTTGATGACGAGCTATGGGTACTTTGCATTCCTGACGATTTTGTTAATAAGCTCATTTGGTACATTCATTTCAGCTACGCACATTTTGGTCCACGAAAATGTTATCATATTCTTCGAACGACTTGTTATTTTAACAATATGGAAAAAAGAATTCGAAGAGTCTTATCTATTTGTAAACTTTGTCAAAAGGCGAAACCATCTACTGTCTCACATCGTGCTCCGTTGTTTCCTATTATTCCTTCTAAATTAAAAGAATTTGCTGCTGTTGATCTCTTGGGACCGCTTGTCAGAACATCCAATGGATTTTCGTACGTTCTAGTCGCTGTTGAACTTACTTCAAAATTTGTTTCTTTCACTCCGTTACGTAAAGCCACTGGACGATCTGTATCCAACGCCTTTGTTAAAAATTTCTTACGTGAAGTTGGCCACGTTGCTAAAGTCATTTCAGATAACGGACCGCAATTTAGATCTGCTGTTTGGTCACGCACGCTTCGGAATCATAAAATCAAACCTGTTTTTATTTCATTGTACTCACCACATTGCAACCCGTCTGAATGGATTATGAAAGAAATCAATAAGCTTTGCAGACTTTATTGTCACAGAAAGCATCAGCATTGGGACAGATATCTACAATTATTTCAAAATGTGCTGAATGAAATGCCTCATGATTCCACTGCTTTACCACCTACTCTTGTACTGAAGAATGAAGAACCACCGAACAGAATCAGAGAGCTTGTACCTTTCCTGAATACACGTAAACTTCGACACAAAGACATAATTGATTTGGCTCTTAAAAATATAAAATCTGCAGCAGACAAAAGGAGAGAACTACACGGTAAAGCAAATGCAAAGAAATTATATATTGGTCAGAAAGTTCTCATTAAAGCTCATTCATTGTCACATAAGAAGAAACACTTGAGTCACAAATTCTTTCTAGTTTACAATGGACCTTACAGAATCCGACGTATACCACATGATAATTGCGTTGAAGTTGAAACTCTGTGTACTAGGAAGAGTAAAGGTTTACACCACATTTCACATGTAAAACCGTTTATTGAAAGATAATCTGCTTTTTAACTTTGTCATTGCCATAAAACTTTTCACTTTACATTACTAGTCTGCTTGTCAGACTTAGAATCTGTTAACATGCAACAATGTTTGAAGTTAAATATCCAGTCAAGAACCAAGAGAACTTATTGAAACAGAAATGACGAATGCATTGTTATAGTGAACAGACGTCACAGTGTTATTGTGTGTGTACATTCTTGCTTGTTAGTTGCACGATTATGGAACAACTATAAGGCTTACATACTTAGAACATTTACCAGTACTGCTAGTGAGATTTTAATGCAACATTTTGGTTTACTTGAAAATATATTCTGGATTTAAAGTACTTTCAGTGAGATACCAGATGGCACAGTGGTTAGTTTATGTGACAGCTACACGATTTTATCACGACACTACTAATGAGTGACAATTTACAATGTTGCTTTTGCGGTGTTTCTGTTTTATATCTGCACAGTTTTTCTGAATTATTCTGGAAAGTAAAACATGTTTTAGTAGTAACTTTTGTGGTATAGCTACAATGAGACTGCCTTTTCCGTAGCACAACAATATGTTACAGCACAGTACTTTCCTCATCACGGCAATAAGCGTAATAACTAAGACATTTATACGCAAAGCATTTCACTTTTGTGTATTATGAGGTAAGTACATTGACTTCTGCAGAACTTAGCTTTCGGAGGACGATAACTACGACACTTCCACACAGATTATGTTGCAACAAGATGCACATTTAGCGCTACAGTACACGTATTTGAGTGATTAATTTTGTACTTAAAACATTTATTTTTAAAGATTTTTGAATTACAAAGAAAGTTTTCCGTGATACATTTCATTCCATTGCTGTAATCTGTAACACCTGAGGGTATAATTACATTAATCCTCAGGGGGGTACATGCTTACTTTGTGTACCATGTGTGTGGCAACCACAAGGAACCCTAGCTAATATGGTATTTGCTTATACAACTTTACACATCGGTACCATATTTCTCTAACACACAAATTACACAGCTATCTGATCATTTAACTGAGAGATAACCATGTTTTTTACTACGTCAGTGACACATGTTTACGTAATTACACCGTTGGATAACTTCACACTTACGAAATTGTATTTTGTCTGTACTGTGTGAACTCTTCATATTTTTTCGGAACCATTGTGATACTATGAGAGCTTTGAATGATGTATTTGGTATGGATTCATGATTTTTAAAGTACGTTTGAGGCAGATGACACTTTTGACATGAGCAGAGAATTTTTTTAATTATTGGAGGAAGCTACGACGATTTTGAGATTTGACTGAGGTGTTATGATGTTATTTTTACGACAACGATGTGTATTATGCTGCTGAGGTATGTTTATGATTAATAGGCTGAGGCTATGAGTTATTTGATTATGCTTCATATTTATAATGACGAAATATTGACGAGTGTCGATGGATACGTATATGTGTAATAAGGTAAGGAGTAATGAATAGTGGATAGGGACTCTTGACTTGTGAAACAAGATGTTGGAAACCAAGAATCGTACTTTAAGAGTTATGAAATGTGTGTAAATGCGTGAATGTATCACAATGCCGGCGAAAATTTTTTTGGACACTTATATTTATAGGATTTTGTTTCTACAGATTTGCAACGCTAATTCTTGACCTGTGAAATATTTTTATGTGAGACTGTCACTGTAGCGGAAACTGCTGTCGTAAATATTTCCGTAAGAAAGTTAAGTGACCACCTGCATGTAATGCGTCGCGGGCACCCACCTGGGCGATAGCCGCCCGAAAAAAAAAAAAAAAAAAAAAAAAAGCCATTAGCCTTTCAGCGGCACAGGTAGAAAAAAAAAGGGGAGGCCATTGTCCGTGCTACTGACATTTCCTTGTTGAAAGCATACTGTGGAGCTCGTAATTTATGATATTTACTGAAATGCCTAATAAAATGACAAGAAATATTTTTACATCTGCACAGCTGATTATGACAAGCGTCTTTCTACGAGAGTTGAGAGAATTTCTACTAACTTATGAAATGTCACATGACTATTGAATGATATTTTTATGCTTTGCTTTTTGTAGTTGCTTATTTCACTTGATATCTGGTTTCCAGCTGTGTTGCAGCATTGCGTTTACAAAATAAAATGCATTTGCTAATGTGAACACTTTCTGTCAACAGATCTATTAAATGATAATTTTGTAATCCACATTCTTTAAAAAAAAGGAGCACTTGGAAAGGAAAGAACAATAAGAAGGGACTAGTAACAGTAACTGGACACATAATTTTCTTTTCAAGTACATGGTAATATTTTTTTTACAATAAGTTGTTGTGGTGCACCACTTTAATTTACATAGACATTAAGATGTGAATATACACTTCCCTTATCTGCATTGTTGTTTTTACTGTAATATCTTTTCTGCTTGAGCTTTGTCATGTATAGATATAAGTTTTATATTTTTTATATTTTTTTATATTTGCTGCTGCTGTTTGCCAGGCATAGTGCTACTGAATTTTAAATTGTGTTACTCTGTTAAGCTAGTTTTACTACTGACTTATTTTTCTTGTTACTGCACATTGGCTCATATTAGTTGTAATGTTGCATTGCTTGGTAATTTATATTTACTGTAGCTTGCTTTGTAATTTTCCATTTTTTTTATTGCTGTTTATATTAATTGTTTTATGTGCTGCTGCATTGCCTCGTCCCTTAGTTTAGCATCTGAGCTCAGTAGATTTAAGTTAGCTTAAGAGGAGGTAGACTTTATAAGAACCTAACTATGGAGAATAGGGAAAGAATGCTTTGAAAGTTATATGAAAACGATTTGGGCCTAAATGAGTATTGTACAATGAGCCATATTTCTATTGACAGAAATATGGTTAGAATACAGAAAAGAGGTACAGATAGGACTTTTTGGGAATAATGATGAACGAAGGGAGATCTCCAAGAACAAAAAAGGTTTTGTTCGCAAAATACTGCAGTACCAAAAGTTACACTGAAAACGAACCCTGTCCTTTCCATTGTGTTATCCCCCTATGTGTTTGTGTACCCTTGTGTATTTGTTTTCTTCCTGTCTCTGTGCACTGTTTCATAGAACTTTTTCTCTTCTAATACTAAGTTACATTCACTATGATGAGGAATACTGTTATCCTCAAATACAATTGGCATTAATAATGTGTTATTTACTTTGTAAAGATGTTTATACATTATTTATTCTGTTCTGTCTTAATGTTCATGTGTGAAGTTGGTGTTTCGAAAGTTATTCTGATCTTTTATGTATGTACTCATGTCATAATTCCTGGAACACTGACGTATATGTTATTTCGATTCTTTTGTAAAGCCTGTACTACAAATGTTATCTGTATTGTGATGTTCTTTAATTTTGTATTTTGTACCTTTGTTATTGTATTCTCATGTTATAATATTGTAATTGAGACCACTTCATCAAATTAAGTAACTTGTAAGTTACATTTCACTGGACACGTTTCTGTTGGTCATAGTATATGGACAATATGTGAGAAGTAGGGACTGTTAGAATTTGCACGTGTGTTAACAACTGAGCAAGGGACTGGTTAACAGCATTGCTTATTCTGAGGACAATTCCAAAAACTTTGTGAGTGCACAAGTGGTGGTTTATGGACTCTTCAATGGTGATTGTGCACCTGCACAGTCACTACAGATGGCTGCTGGCCATCTCTACAAGGACTACAGTGGGTCTGCATCTTTGATGACCCACCAGTACCATTATCTCTACAAGGACTACAGTGGGTCTACATCTTTGATGATCCACCAATACCATTATTTCTACAAGGACTGCAGTGGGTCTGCACCTCTGGTGGCCCACCAATACCACAATCTCTACCAGGACTACAGTGGGTCTGCTCTGTGATGACCTACCTACCAATAGTCTTCAAAACTTCGAATGACTCTGTTGTGGGTTGGCTCTGTTGTGGCCCATTACCTGTCTGCATGTCGAGAGTCAGCACTGTCTTTTCGTTGGAAGACAACACTCCTTCTTCAAGACTGCATGGAAATCCACTACTTCTGTGTGCATTTTCTTTTACTCCTCAGACTTTGAGAAAAACACTGCAGTTTTACTTTGATGAACAATCTGGACTGTCTTTATGGACTGTAAGAAATTTTTAGCTTTGACCAACATTGTATGAATAAGTGTGTACATTTGATTTCTTTGTTATTGTAATTATGAAATATTTTTTCAAATCTGTATTGGCCACTGCCCAAACCAATTTGTAAAAATTTTTTGTGGGGAGCATGGGGGCTATGTAAGTAGGCTGTTTAGGTTTTTTTATTGGTAACGCCACCTCTGTATGAAAATCACTGGCTGTGCTGTGTGCAGTCTGTGGCTGCTTTGCTTTGTTGTAATACTCGCCATTGTAGTGTTAGGCAGCTGGCTGTGAACAGCGCGTAGCGTTGCGCAGTTGGAGGTGAGCCGCCAGCAGTGGTGGATGTGGGGAGAGAGATGGCGGAGTTTTGAAATTTGTCATGAACTGCTATATTTATGTATGATGATATCAAGGTAAATACATTGTTTGTTCTCTATTAATATCTTTCATTTGCTAACTATCCCTATCAGTAGTTAGTGCCTTCCATAGTTTGAATCTTTTATTTAGCTGGCAGTAGTGGCGCTCGCTGTATTGCAGTAGCTTGAGCAGCGAAGATTTTTGTGAGGTAAGTGATTTGTGAAAGGTATAGTTTAATGTTAGTCAGGGCCATTCTTTTGTAGGGAATTTTGAAAGTCAGATTGCGTTGCGCTAACAAAATATTGTGTGTCAGTTTAAGCACAGTCAGGTACAATTTTTCAGAGGGGACGTTTCAATACATAGTAATTTCCCGTGAAATATAGACATAGAACATTGAGAATTTTATTCGTTGTCCATGTTGTCGACCACGCTATCATCCCTTTCCTTTTTTAACTTCACCATCATAATCATTAATCACGCTAATATCTTCTGAAAGTCGGTTCTCGAAATGTTCGCCAAAAAACAACGTCCCGATGTCCTTACAGAGTGTGGCAGCCTAATCAAGCGAGATGGCCGTCCCTGTTCCCTGTTTACAATCTGTCATGTGCTCGCCGAGCAGACTTACGTTGAAAGCTGCACGTTCTGACACTAGCGCAAGGTAAAGCACGCTCCCACAAAAACTGAGCTAATCGTCCCCATCCGCACCACTGATACTCAGTCTATCCAAACAATTCCTTGCGACTCGCACTACGCACCTAAAATAGAATTCATTTTGCAACCTTTATTCTCCCAAATATCCACCTCCTTCAGCCCCCATGTCCTCCAACAAATCACACGAGCAGGCGCAAAATACATATTTCTAAAACCGCCTACCTTGCACTGCATCCCCAAACCAGACCACAATTCCAGCTAGAACATGCCAGCCTGGCCTATTCATCGAGTTAAGTGGCGTAGTGGATAGACAATGCACTCATATATGGAACCTCTTCCATCCACCTTTGCAGTAACGCGTCTTAGGTCGGTTTCCAATCCACAACCCTTCATCAGCTCTACATCTACATTCCACATTCACATTTGCTCTCACAGACCTATTCCTTTTCCGTAGGCTACCCAGAACTGTCCACCGTGGTAAGGACAGATCACCACCAATATAATCAGAGTAGCTCTAACAGCAACATACGTACGTCACCAGTTTTATTTAAGTAATTTTATTGTATATGCAACAGCTGAACTTGTTATGTATTTCTTATTCAACAATTTATTTCGGTCCATATTGGATAATCACCAGACATCATAAAACAATCAACTAGGAATATACGAAACCGATCTTTAAAATTCGACTATAGTGTACAATATTTTCCAAAAGTCACATATAAAAGTCACACGTCGTTACAACAATAGTACAGCAGACAAACAACGTTACCAGAACGTCGCATTAAAGGAAACGAAGCAATGTATGTTAACGTCCTGAACGTGCTGGACAATTATTGCAGCAACATGTAACAATCTACATAAGACTTGGCAAATACCAGGAATTGGCAGATAGGTTTTTGGCAAACATTTCGAGAACCAATTTACAGAAGATATTACCGTCATTAGTGGTTCTGGTGGTGAAGCTATAAAAAGAAGGGGATGATAGCGTGATCGACAGCATGGATAACGTTCGTAGACAATTCTCGATGTTCTGTTATTGCTGGCAGCCAGGACGTCGGAAGTCGGTAGCCGTCTTCTCTGTTAATGTTGGCTGGTCACTTCGCTATTTTTATTGCCTCTCAACATTCCTCCTGAAAGTAAGAGGCTATTTCGCCAGTACGCTTCACCAAATTCAATCTGTTTCCCGCACTCATCCTGGTGTTCTGCCACCGCTGACTTGGTGTGCTGTCTCAGTCAGATGCATCTTTTGTGTTCAGATATCCGTGTGCTGATTGGTCGCCCCGTCTCGCGTACATACCCCAGTCCGCATTCGCACCTGTTTTCGTAAACTCCAGTAGCATGCAGTTTGTCAACTGTATCTTTCGTTGTGTGAAAAACATGTTTTATTCTGTTGCTGCTTCGGAAAATCGGTTTGATGCCGGCTCGGCGAAGAATTTTGACCACCCGTTCAGTGACACCGTGAACATGTGGTAACAGAGCGATGTTTCTTTGTGCTCCCTTTTGCTCTCCTCTACTGCATTCATTCCATAACCATTGGCACAAAAAATGGACTTGAGATTTTGTAGTTCACCCATTAGATGTTCCTCATCGCTGATCCTGTGGGCTCTTGGCTAATGTACGCAGGGCGTATTTCTCTTGCGTAGGGTGATGGTGGGAGGAGGCACCTAGGTGCCTGTCACTACTGGTTGACTTCTTAAATATTCCATGGCAATGTTTACCATCAGGCTTTCTGTAAACTTGCAGACCGGAATGGCCGAGCGGTTCTAGGCGCTACAGTCTGGAACCTCGCGACCGCTAGGGTCGCAGGCTCGAATCCTGCCTCGGGAATGGATGTGTGTGCAGTCCTTAGGTTAGTTAGGTTTAAGTAGTTCTAAGTTCTAGGGGACTGATGACCTCAGCAGTTGAGACCCATAGTGCTCAGAGCCATTTGAACCATTTTTCTTTCTTTAAACTTCCACATCGAGGAAAGGCAGCACCCCATTCTTTTCCATCTCCATTGTGAATTGTATTCCGCTGATCTGGTGCTTGACGTGTTGGTGGAAATTTCGTAGATCTTCCTCTCCATGTACCGAGGTAACGAAAGTATATTCAACAAATCGGAGCCAACATTCTGGGCGTTACGAATAGGCAAAATTCTTCACATACTTAGCGCAGCAACGTCTGGACCAGAACGTACTGTTAAAGGAGCTGCTATCGTTGTTTGTTCCCTTGACGCGTCAGGACAAAGAGGCGCACCGACACTCACGGATCCTCCGACAACAATGGGCAGAGCAGTTGTTTTCCATATGAGTACAGCTGCTGGGTACAGCATTACGATGGTCGTATTCATGTGTGGCGGATCCAGCGAGTATAAATATTGCAAGATTCGATTCGAAATCGTCATTTGGGTATTTTGGTGTGATGTGCAATGGAGAAGGTAACACGTTTACCTCTCGTTCGTATAGCCAATAATTTGGTCACCATCCGGAACATTTCTGACGTGTTAAAACCGGCGGATTTTCCCCGTCTTTGAGCTCTCCGTGACTTTATCTTTCAGAAAGAGGACTCATGGTCTAATGTTGCCCATGCTGTGCTGAGATATCTCAATAAAGAAGATCTTACGTTGTTGCCTTGATCAGCAGTTACCCGGCTATGACCCACCTTTTGGAAACATTTCTTCTTCGGTTATCGAGAGACAGACACGCCCCACTTGCCATCCACTGAAGTTTATGTGTTGTGGTATACAGTTAAAACTGTATGGAATGCGGTACCTGTAGCATCCGCAAATGGCACCTTACGAACCAGCCACCAACCATACAGCAGAGAGCCGCGGGTTGCCGCACTAGTAAGGCGCCCACGACTGAACCGCAGCTTATCTACCCTGCGACAGCCCCTGTGTTACTTGTGAGCGCCACAAAGCCACTGTTTCCGGCAATAGCTAGCCCCCTGCAGGCCATATGATACATTTGTTGGATAGCCTTATAAGATGCTGCTCAGCACCTTGCTACTCAGTGTGTGAATGTGCAAGTCCCAGTCACAGTTCGTGACTTCGACATCGACGATCACCAAGTGCCATTTGTCATAGTGCAACACCGACCAATCAGAACAGAGACATAAATAGCGTAGAAGATACGGATTTCTCCTAAGGCAGTCTGTACTGTGACAGCCTGTGCACTCAAACTGTATCTTGCAGAACCGTTGTCGAGGTGTTCGGTTTCTCATCAGATCGGATTATTGAGACCCAAACGTTACGATGAGTTCTCTGTGTCAGAAATAGTGTTCTGGGTACAACTATTTTCTTGCTGGGTGGATCACCCACATGACCGGATCCTAATGTACCCATGCCAGACATTCGAGCTCAGTCGAACTTGATGCACAGATGGGTTACAACTATTGTGCTGCCAGAGATGGCGGCTCCGTGAACAAAATTTATCTCTCTGTATGCACCCAAATTACCAACACACACTGACAGAAAAAATCAAACGCCAAAAGTTTACAGTAGTGAAATTGTGGGAATACGTTTATCTGGCTAACATATTTAAGTGATTAACATTGCAAGATCCCAGGTTAAAGTATGCTCCAGATTAGCGATTACAATGGTGAAATGTTGGTACATTAATAATTTTTGTAGCTACCACAATGTTGAATTCAAACGTGCAAATGAACTTGCATTGTGCTGGTAAGGTGCCGCATGTCAGTTTTCGGGATGGAGTCCCATGCCTGATGCACTTGGTCGATCAATATAAGGACGGTTAATGCTGTTAGGGAATGACGCTGGAGTATCGTCCGATAGTGTCCTATATGTGCTCGACTGAAGATAGATTTGGTGATCGAGCACTCCAAGGCAACATGTCGAGACTCTGTAGAGCATTTTCGGTTACAACACCGGTATGTGAGCAAGCTTTATGCTACTGGAAAACATCTCCTGGAATGCTGTTCGTGAATGGCAGTACAACAGGCCAAATCACCAGTCTGACGCACAGATTTGCAGTCAGGGTGCGTGAGATAACCACGAGAGTGCTCCTGCTGTCATAAGAAATCGCACTCCAGATCACAACTCCAGATGTAAGTCCAGTGCGTCTAGCACGCAGGCAGGTTGGTTGTGGGCCCTAAACTGGCCTCTTCCTAACCGAAAAACAGCCAACACTGGCATCGAGTTTGTTCTGTCACTTTGGTGCCAACTGCTTCTCAAATTGCTGTTGCAGATGCGGTACGATGCGCCAGAGCCATAAGCGGGAAACGATGGTCTTCCATCTCTGCAGTGCCACGTGGCCGTACCGAGCCCGATCTTCTTGCGACTGTACATTCTGGTGACCACCGCTGCCAGCAATCATGTAGACTGGCTACATTCCTGCTCAGTCTTTCTGCAACATCGCAGATGGACATCCAGCTTCTCCTAGCCCTATTACACGCCCTCGTTCAAACTGAGTGAGGAGTCGATAATGGCACCTTTGTCGTCTTAAAGGCGTTCTTGACTAAGGTCAACGTCCAGTCTCAGAGGTGTCGGAAGTTCCATGCGGCTTTTCTCGGATGATGCTGTAGTATACAGAGAAGTTGCAGCATTAGAAAATTGTAGCGAAATGCAGGAAGATCTGCAGCGGATAGGCACTTGGTGCAGGGAGTGGCAACTGACCCTTAACATAGACAAATGCAATGTATTGCGAATACATAGAAAGAAGGATCCTTTATTGTATGATTCGGTGTGGCCGAGCGGTTCTAGGCGCTACAGTTTGGAACCGCGCTACCGCTACGGTCGCAGGTTCGAATCCTGTCTCGGGCATGATTTCCTTAGGTTAGTTAGGTTTAAGTAGTTCTAAGTGCTCAGAGCCATTTGAACCATTTTTATTGTATGATTATATGATAGCGGAACAAACACTGATAGCAGTACCCTTCTGTAAAATATCTGGGAGTATGCGTGCGGAACGATTTGAAGTGGAATGATCATATAAAATTAATTGTTGGTAAGGCGGGTGCCAGGTTGAGATTCATTGGGAGAGTTCTTAGAAAACGTAGTCCGTCAACAAAGGAGGTGGCTTACAAAACACTCGTTCGACCTATACTTGAGTATTGCTCATCAGTGTGGGATCCGTACCAGGTCGGGTTGACAGAGGGGATAGAGAAGATCCAAAGAAGAGCGGCGCGTTTCGTCACATGGTTATTTGGTAAGCGTGATAGCGTTACGGAGATGTTTAGTAAACTCAAGTGGCAGACTCTGCAAGAGAGACGCTCTACATCGCGGTGTAGCTTGCTGTCCAGGTTTCGAGAGGGTGCTCTTCTGGATGAGGTATCGACTATGTATTGTTTCCCCCTACTTACACCTCCCGAGGAGATCACGAATGTAAAACTAGAGAGACGCGAGCGCGCACGGAGGCCTTCCGGCACTCGTTCTTCTCCCGAACCATACGCGACTGGAACAGAAAAGGGAGGTAATGACAGTCGCACGTAGAGTGCCCTCCGCCACACACCGTTGGGTGGCTTGCGGAGTATAACTGTAGATGTAGATGTAACCTACGCTCACGACCATTACAGCGCGTATTTAAAAGAAACCTGCTACACATCGTCATAGTGGTGCTATTTCAATAGACATCATTTTCGCGATGTAGAAACACTCCGCGCAACTTTCGATTGTGTAGCACAACTCCTTCCTGGTGGTGTAAATTTTTTTCCGGTCAGTGTATTTAAGGAGATGTTCGTAGGTCACTATTTATGAGCAACAAGAAAAAATTGTTATTTTCAATCCTCATATAATTCCTCCCGAACAGACCATGAAAGCCCAAAGGTACCGACCGGCCGCCGTTTCATCCTCAGCCCACAGGCGTCACTGGACACGGATATGGAGGGGCATGTGGTCAGCACACCGCTCTCCCGGCCGTATGCAGTTTCTGAGACCGGACCCGCTACTTCTCAATCCAGTAGCTCCTCGGTTTGCCTCACAAGGGCTGACTGCAGCCCGCTTGCCAACAGCGCTCGGCAGACCGAATGGGCACCCGTCCAAGTGCTAGCCCAGCACGACAGCACTTCACTTTGGTGATTTGACGGTGTAAGTAGACTGTTTAGGTTTTTATGTTGGTAACGTCACCTAGCGCTCTGTATGAAAATCACTGGCCGTGCTGTGTGCAATCTGTGGCTGGTTGGCATTGTTGGAATATTCGCTATTGTAGTGTTGGGCAGTTAGATGGGAACAGAGCGTAGCGTTGCGCAGTTGGAGGTGAGCCGCCAGCAGTGGTGGATGTGGGGAGAGAGATGGCCGAATTTTGAGAGCGGACGATCTGGACGTGTGTCCATCAGAAAGAGTAAATTTGTAATATTATATATCATGAACTGATATACATATGATGACTTTGGAACATTATTAAGGTAAATACACTCCTGGAAATGGAAAAAAAGAACACATTGACACCGGTGTGTCAGACCCACCATACTTGCTCCGGACACTGCGAGAGGGCTGTACAAGCAATGATCACACGCACGGCACAGCGGACACACCAGGAACCGCGGTGTTGGCCGTCGAATGGCGCTAGCTGCGCAGCATTTGTGCACCGCCGCCGTCAGTGTCAGCCAGTTTGCCGTGGCATACGGAGCTCCATCGCAGTCTTTAACACTGGTAGCATGCCGCGACAGCGTGGACGTGAACCGTATGTGCAGTTGACGGACTTTGAGCGAGGGCGTATAGTGGGCATGCGGGAGGCCGGGTGGACCTACCGCCGAATTGCTCAACACGTGGGGCGTGAGGTCTCCACAGTACATCGATGTTGTCGTCAGTGGTCGGCGGAAGGTGCACGTGCCCGTCGACCTGGGACCGGACCGCAGCGACGCACGGATGCACGCCAAGACCGTAGGATCCTACGCAGTGCCGTAGGGGACCGCACCGCCACTTCCCAGCAAATTAGGGACACTGTTGCTCCTGGGGTATCGGCGAGGACCATTCGCAACCGTCTCCATGAAGCTGGGCTACGGTCCCGCACACCGTTAGGCCGTCTTCCGCTCACGCCCCAACATCGTGCAGCCCGCCTCCAGTGGTGTCGCGACAGGCGTGAATGGAGGGACGAATGGAGACGTGTCGTCTTCAGCGATGAGAGTCGCTTCTGCCTTGGTGCCAATGATGGTCGTATGCGTGTTTGGCGCCGTGCAGGTGAGCGCCACAATCAGGACTGCATACGACCGAGGCACACAGGGCCAACACCCGGCATCATGGTGTGGGGAGCGATCTCCTACACTGGCCGTACACCACTGGTGATCGTCGAGGGGACACTGAATAGTGCACGGTACATCCAAACCGTCGTCGAACCCATCGTTCTACCATTCCTAGACCGGCAAGGGAACTTGCTGTTCCAACAGGACAATGCACGTCCGCATGTATCCCGTGCCACCCAACGTGCTCTAGAAGGTGTATGTCAACTACCCTGGCCAGCAAGATCTCCGGATCTGTCCCCCATTGAGCATGTTTGGGACTGGATGAAGCGTCGTCTCACGCGGTCTGCACGTCCAGCACGAACGCTGGTCCAACTGAGGCGCCAGGTGGAAATGGCATGGCAAGCCGTTCCACAGGACTACATCCAGCATCTCTACGATCGTCTCCATGGGAGAATAGCAGCCTGCATTGCTGAAAAAGGTGGATATACACTGTACTAGTGCCGACATTGTGCATGCTCTGTTGCCTGTGTCTATGTGCCTGTGGTTCTGTCAGTGTAATCATGTGATGTATCTGACCCCAGGAATGTGTCAATAAAGTTTCCCCTTCCTGGGACAATGAATTCACGGTGTTCTTATTTCAATTTCCAGGAGTGTACATTGTTTGTTCTCGACCAAATTCTTTCACTTGCTGACTATGCCTATCAGTAGTTAGTGCCTTCAGTAGTTAGAATGTTTTATTTAGTTGGCAGTAGTGGCGCTCGCTGTATTGCAGTAGTTCGAGTAACGATGATTTTTGTGAGAAGTGATTCATGAAAGTTATAGGTTATTGTTAATCAGGGCCATTCTTTTGTACAGATTTTTGAAAGTCAGATTGCGTTGCGCTAAAAATATTGTGTGTCAGTTTAGTATTGATCAGAATAAGTAAAGAGAGAAATGTTCGAGTACGTTCAGTTTTGCACAGCTGTTTGAAAATCAAGTATGTAAGAGGTTTATCAGTACAGTCATTCATAAATTTTTCTAAGGGAACGTTTCAACGGGAACTGCGGCAAGGAACTGCGGCAAGGCGGTTGGCAATCTTCATATACTGCTGCTATTATAACGGCCAGCGGCGTACAAAAATTGTAATTTGAAACGGTAAACGTAGTGGCCCACCTGCAGAACAGCGAAGTCGTACGTCATAGCGTAATAGTCGAAGTCTTCGTGGATGATGGTCTGCGAGACGTCGAGAACGACCCCGCCGCTGCCCCACGTGGAAGAGCCAGCCCTGAGGGTGAGGTAGGGCGCGGAGACGCAGTGCGCGGCCGTCAGCGCCCAGCTGCCGCTCACCACGGAGGCGCCGCACCACTGCTGGCCCGCCGCTTCCATCGACAGCATCCACGGGAAGTCGGCGACGCTGGCGTCGGTGCCGTTGATGATGCGCCCGCGGACCCTCCGGGGCCACGGCGGCCCGGCTCTGGGCGCCGCCAGCGCGCACGCCTGCAGGCAGAGGAGGGCGACCACAGCACGAACCATGGCGGCCAAGCGGGGGAGCACTACACCACACTCCAGTTGGCGCGTCGTCTTATAACGCCGACCGCAGGAAATGCGACGTAGCCTTCAACAGTAATTGAGCTCAAACAATGGCCATGAGAAGCTGCTATCAGATAACAGAGATGTTAGTGACAGCCCTCGTACATAGACGCTTACAGAGCTCAAGTTATTATCACCAAAAATTGAGCAATAATAAATGTAAGAATGTGGACGGTAATGAAGAGCTCGCACTTATCTACCACTTAGCAAGGGAAAGCAGAAAGGTGGAAGGAGTATATAGTGGGTCTATACAGGGGCGATGTACTTGAGGGCAATATTATGGAAATGGAAGAGGATGTAGATGAAGATGAAATGGGAGATATAATACTGCGTGAAGAGTTTGACAGAGCACTGAAAGACCTGAGTCGAAACAAGGCCCCGGGAGTAGACAAAATTCCATTAGAACTACTGACGGCCTTGGGAGAGCCAGTCCTGACAAAACTCTGCCATCTGGTGAGCAAGATGTATGAGACAGGCGAAATACCCTCAGACTTCAAGAAGAATATAATAATTCCAATCCCAAAGAAAGCAGGTGTTGAAATATGTGAAAATTACCGAACTATCAGTTTAATAGGTCACAGCTGCAAAATACTAACACCAATTCTTTACAGACGATTGGAAAAACTGGTAGAATCCGACCTCGGGGAAGATCAGTTTGATTTCCGTAGAAATATTGGAACACGTGAGGAAGTACTGACCCTGCGACTTATTTTAGAAGCTAGATTAAGAAAAGGCAAACCTACGTTTCTAGCATTTGTAGACTTAGGGAAAGCTTTTGACAATGTTGACTGGAATACTCTCTTTCAAATTCTAAAGGTGGCAGGGATAAAATACAGGGAGCGAAAGGCTATGTACAATTTGTACAGAAACCAGATGGCAGTTATAAGAGTCGAGGGACATGAAAGCGAATCAGTGGTTGGGAAGGGAGTGAGACAGGGTTGTAGCCTCTCCCCGATGTTATTCAATCTGTATATTGAGCCAGCAGTAAAGGAAACAAAAGAAAAACTCGGTGTAGGTATTAAAACCATGGAGAAGAAATAAAAACTTTGAGGTTCGCCGATGACATTGTAATTCTGTCTGAGACAGCAAAGGACTTGGAAGAGCAGTTGACCGGAATGGACAGTGTCTTGAAAGGAGGATATAAGATGAACATCAACAAAAGCAAAACGAGGATAATGGAATGTAGCCGAATTAAGTTGGGTGCTGCTGAGGGAATTAGATTAGGAAATGAGACACTTAAAGTAGTAAACGAATTTTGCTATTTGGAGAGCAAAATAACTGATGATGGTCGAAATAGAGAAGATATAAAATGTAGACTGGCAATGGCAAGGAAAGCGTTTCTGAAGAAAAGCAATTTATTAATATCGAGTATAGATTTAAGTGTCAGGAAGTCGCTTCTGAAAGTATTTGTATGGAATGTAGCCATGTATTGAAGTGAAGCATGGACGATAACTAGTTAGGACAAGAAGAGAATAGAAGCTTTCGAAATGTGGTGCTACAGAAGAATGCTGAAGATTACATGGGTAGATCACATAACTAATGATGAAGTAATAAATAGAATTGGGGAGAAGAGGAGTTTGTGGCACAACTTGACAAGAAGAAGGGACCGGTTGGTAGGACACGTTCTGAGGCATCAAGGAATCACAAATTTAGCTTCGGAGGGCAGCGTGGAGGGAAAAAATCGTAGAGGGAGACCAAAAGATGAATACACTAAGCAGATTCAGAAGGATATAGGTTGCAGTAAGTACTGGGAGATGAAGAAGCTTGCACAGGATAGGGTAGCATGGAGAGCTGCATCAAACCAGTCTCAGGACTGACGACCACAACAACATGACGATGTGTAGCAGGTTTCTTTTAAATACGCGCTGTAATGGCCGTGAGCGTTGGTTACCTGTGAGATTGGACGTTGATCTTAGTCAAGCATGCCTTTAAGACGACAAAGATGCCATCATCGACTCCTCACTCAGTTTGAACGAGGTCGTGTAATAGGCCTACGAGAAGCTAGATGCCCTCTGCGATACTGCAGAAAGACTTAGCAGGATTGTAACCATTGTACATGATTGTTGCCAGCGGTTTTCACCAGAATGAACATTCACAAGAAGATCGGGCTCAGTACGGCCACGTGGCACTGCAGAGAGGGAAGACCATCGTTTTCCGCTTATGGCTCTGGCGCATCGTACCGCATCTGCAACAGCAATTTGAGAAGCAGTTGGCATCAAAGTAGGGCGTGCCATTAATCACTTTCTGCAAAAACTGCCTGCTACTCTACCGATCAGTGGTGACGTGCAGAAAACAAAGGCGACAGATTTAGCAAGGAACAACACTGTGATTTCAAGGCTTCATCAGGATAATTACCAGGAATTACATATCGCCATGAAATCACAGGGAGAACAATTCCCTCTAATCGAAAGTTGTAGACGACGTCACAGTGCGACACTGCGTTGATGAGGCTCTTCCGGGAATCTTAATCGATTATCAACGTGAAACATCTACAACAGTGACTTATCGGTTTATTCTACTGCAGCAAAACATTGGCTGAAAAGGGTAACTTACTCATCGAAGGAAGAAAAGTAAAATTCGTGCGACAGTTCTTCTCGCCACGATTGCAGATGGGTCTGACAAAGTTCCCCCTCTTGTGGTAATAAAATCTAAGAATTCGAGGTGTTTAAAAGACATAAAAACGATAGTTATGGGGTACAAACACAATAAAAAATTTTGGATGGCTATGCAGGTGTTAACAGATGTAAAAATTACCGAAACGAATGGAAAAACTCGTAGAAGCCGACCTCGGGGAAGATGAGTTTGGATTCCGTAGAAATATGGGAACACGTGAGGCAATACAGACCGTACGACTTATCTTAGAAAACAGATTAAGGAAAGGCAAACCTACGTTTCTAGCATTTGTAGACTTAGAGAAAGCATTTGACATTGATGACTGGAATACTTTCTTTCAAATTCTGAAGGTGGCAGGGATAAAATACAGGAAGCGAAAGGCTTTTTTACAATTTGTACAGGAACCAGATGCCAGTTATAAGAGTCGAGGGACATGAAAGGGAAGCAGTGGTTGGGAAAGGAGTGAGACAGGGTTGTAGCCTCTCCCCGATGTTATTCAATCTGCATATTGAGCAAGCAGTAAAGAAAACAAAAGAAAAATTCGGAGTAGGTATTAAAGTCCATGGAGAAGAAATAAAACATTTGAGGTTTGCAGATGACATTATAACTCTGTCAGAGACAGCAAAGGACTTGGAAGAGCAGTTGAACGGAATGGACAGTGTCTTGAAAGGAGGATATAAGATGAACATCAACAAAAGCAATACGAGTATAATGGAATGTAGTCGAATTAAGTCAGGTGATGCTGAGGGAATTAGATTAGGAAATCAGACACCTAAAGTAGTAAAGAAGTTTTGCTATTTGGGGAGCAAAATAACTGATGATGGTCGAAGTAGAGAGGATATAAAATGTAGACTGGCAATGGCAAGGAAAGCGTTTCTGAAGAAGAGAAATTTGTTAACATCGAGTATAGATTTAAGGGTCAGGAAGTCGTTTCTGAAAGTATTTGTATGGAGTGTAGATATGTACGGAAGTGAAACATGGACGATAACCAGTTTGGACAAGAAGAGAATAGAAGCTTTCGAAATGTGGTGCTACAGAAGAATGCTGAAGATAAGGTGGGTAGATCACGTAGCTAATGAGGAGGTATTGAATAGGATTGGGGAGAAGAGACGTTTGTGGCACAACTTGACTAGAAGAAGTGATCGGTTGGTAGGACATGTTCTGAGGCATCAAAGGATCACCACTTTAGTATTTGAGGGCAGTGTGGAAGGTAAAACTCGTAGAGGGAGACCGAGAGATGAATACACTAAACAGATTCAGAAGGATGTAGGTTGCAGTAGGTACTGGGAGATGAAGAAGCTTGCACAGGATAGAGTAGCATGGAGAACTGCATCAAACCAGTCTCAGGACTGAAGACCACAACAACAACAACAACAACATGATTTTAATAGAACGGTGGTTAAATAATTGGACGTTAGAATGAAAAAGAAAAGGAGAGAGGCTCATTCTTCTTATGGATTGATATGCGGTACGTCCACCCCAAAGTAAATCTGGTAAATGACATCAACCATGTGTGGACGGCATATGGAAGTTTGGATCTGCCTGTGACTCGTGCTTGGATAGCCTAATGGTAAGGCGGCTACTGGCGATTAGTGGGAAATTCGGATTCAAGTCCCAGTCCAGCACTAATTTTCGTTGTCCTCATTCCTTTATACAGGTGATGGTTATCCATATTCACTACTGCGAATACGTTTGGTGTATTTCATAATGCCTGTAATTACCACAGTGTCTGTTTCTTTAAAAATGCGTACATGTGATAAGGATCTTTAGATCATAATTGGGAATAACGTAGGCACTGCAGTTTCGTAAAATGACAACGTCCCAGCCTGGCAAAACACGTGGTGCCAGCCACATCTCTTTGCTGAGCACCTTAAAAATATAGCTGTACAGACAGAACCCATAACGAGAGTCCCTAGAGCCTGCAGGCAGACTACACTTCTGCACTTTCGCCGCTACACTGATCCTCTTGCTCCTGATAGTAGGCCACCCAGAATCGAAGAGTGTCAAAATAGTTGCCTCCCTGCTAGCGCCTAGGACCTCGTCATGGGTTCTGCCTGTTCAGGTACATTTATAATATTATCAATAAAGGTGGGCGGTTGCCACCGAAGGTTTTTCCAAACCGTTGAGTCTTGGAGAGACCCTCTGCTGTTTCATTCATGAAGGTGTCAGTGTTACACCCACACATGATCACGCCACAGGAGGACTCAAAATAAGAGCGTTTTGAAACCGTTATCTCCATTTGCTGCTTTGGATGATGTTCAAACTTCGTTTAATGTTTTTGAACAGTCGATATTATCTCCACCTCGTACATAAAAGCAAACATTGTGGTTGTGCTGCACTCCAAACGGATGCAGTCATGCTCGATGTAGATGCGGCCCCACTTTCCCTTACAGAAGAATTAAAATTCGAGAGGGTGTCAGGGGTATCAAGGGTTGGGGAGAACAACTCCCTGCTGCTCATCGCACTGAGAACTGTCGTTTTCGACCGCGATATTTGTGTGAATCGACGCTTGATGAAAAGGAGCAGTTCCATTGATGCCCGTTATTCCATCCCTTGAGACATTTTCGTGCCAGTTTTCAGCGAGGGTGTGCCTGGAATGTTTTCCTCTGCCACTCAGAAGAAAACCGCATGACCACAACGTTGGCATCGCAGTTCTGACTTTCATCGGAAAGGCATCAAAAGAATGGGTGTGACCATCTCCGATCCTGTGACATATCCTTGGGGACATTGCGCAGGACTGTGATATTTGGCGCCAATGTAACATGATTATCACGCCTTACACGTCACACGAACTTCTGAGCTGTGGTCTGTATTTTGCATGTGTCGACATTTTGCTCTGTCAAGTGCTGTCGAATCCGAGGGTGATGTCACAGAACGGCGCACTTTCGCAATTTCACACAGGATGAAATTACAATGACATCCAGATCAATATCTGCCTACAGGCGTTGATAAATATCAAACGGGGATAACTGAAAATGTCCGAAAGAACAGATATCATCTTCATGTGGATAAGGCTTACCGGCCATTGATCTTTTTCAGTGTGAATGCAATCACATTGCTCAATCTCTCATGGGAATTGGTAGATTGACTGCCGCTTGTAATGAGAATAGTGGGCAGGGGCACTACAAATGTAGCGTGTGGACAGTAAGTTGGAAGTGTGGTTCTCACGGGGAGTGTGCCAGAGATAAGTCCCTGCAGTGGCAACATCCTCCGTGTCTTCGATGGCTCAGTTTGACAGCGCCTGCCATGTAAGCAAGATATGTTGGGTTCGAGTCCTGGTCGGGGCACACATTTTCAGCTGTCCCCGTTGATATTCATCAATGTCTGTAAGCAGCTAATGGTCTGGATTCATTGTAATTTCATTCTTCGAGAGCTGCAAGATCATGAATGGTATCTGTTCTTTCTGCATACGAAATAACAGATACTGTCTTCATACATAGATTCTTATTACATAGGATAGTTCTATCCACGTTTGAAACAAATTTGAAACGTAAGCGGCGCCACTGGGGATGTTCCAAACCATGAGGTTTCAAAAAACTGATCTTTTAATCCTGTAGTGCAGTGTATACACAAGCACACACGTGAAGGTTGTAGGGTATAAGATTGTTGCAGAGCAATTGTTTGCGGCGGTAGGTGGGAGTTTCCACAATAGTGTTTCGGTAAAGCATGGTCTTCTTCCTTCCAAGGATTGCCCTCTAAGTGCATGGAGAAGTTTCATGACTCTATCCATAACTTCACAACCAACCAGTACAGGGCTATTGCAAATGATTGAAGCGGTTTCATAAATTCACTGTAGCTCCATGCATTGACATATGGTCACGACACACTACAGATACATAGAAAAACTCATAAAAGTTTTGTTCGGCTGAAGCCGCACTTCAGGTTTCTGCCGCCAGAGCACTCGAGAGCGCAGTGAGACAAAATGGCGACAGGAGCCGAGAAAGCGTATGTCGTGCTTGAAATGCACTCACATCAGTCAGTCATAACAGTGCAACGACACTTCAGGACGAAGTTCAACCAAGGTCCACCAACTGCTAACTCCATTCGGCGATGGTATGCGCAGTTTAAAGCTTCTGAATGCCTCTGTAAGGGGAAATCAACGGGTCGGCCTGCAGTGAGCGAAGAAACGGTCGAACGCGTGCGGGCAAGTTTCACGCGTAGCCCGCGGAAGTCGACGAATAAAGCAAGCAGGGAGCTAAACGTACCACAGCCGACGGTTTGGAAAATCTTACGGAAAAGGCTAAAGCAGAAGCCTTACCATTTACAATTGCTACAAGCCCTGACACCCGATGACAATGTCAAACGCTTTGAATTTTCGGCGCGGTTGCAACAGCTCATGGAAGAGGATGCGTTCAGTGCGAAACTTGTTTTCAGTGATGAAGCAACATTTTTTCTTAATGGTGAAGTGAGCAGACATAATGTGCGAATCCGGGCGGTAGAAAACCCTCACGCATTCGTGCAGCAAATTCGCGATTTACCAAAAGTTAACGTGTTTTGTGCAATCTCACGGCTTAAAGTTTACGGCCCCTTTATCTTCTGCGAAAAAAACGTTACAGGACACGTGTATCTGGACATGCCGGAAAATTGGCTCATGCCACAACTGGAGACCGACAGCACCGACTTCATCTTTCAACAGGATGGTGCTCCACCGCACTTCCATCATGATGTTCGGCATTTCTTAAACAGGAGATTGGAAACCGATGGATCGGTCGTGGTGGAGATCATGATCAGCAATTCATGTCATGGCCTCCACGCTCTCCTGACTTAACCCCATGCGATATCTTTCTGTGGCGTTATGTGAAAGATTCAGTGTTTAAACCTCCTCTACCAAGAAACGTGCCAGAACTGCGAGCTCGCATCAACGATGCTTTCGAACTCATTGATGGCGACATACTGCGCCGAGTGTGGGAGGAACTTGATTATCGGCTTGATATCTGCCGAATCACTAAAGGGGCACATATCGAACATTTGTGAATGCCTAAAAAACTTTTTGAGTTTTTGTACGTGTGTGCAAAGCATTGTGAAAATATCTCAAATAATAAAGTTATTGTAGAGCTATGAAATCGCTTCAATCATTTGTAATAACTCTGTATTGACGCATCGTCAGTTGTAATTGAACATGTTTGGCGTATTTAAGACGTTAGAAATACGTTTACGAGTGGTGGTTAAAGAACCATTCGTTTCTTTGTATGTTGAAAAGATATATCTGCTGCCGAAAATGCAAGAAACTGTATAATGAATAAGATTTCTAGTATAAATTTCCGACAAAACATTTTACAATTAGTGTAAACTTTGCTACCACTCTCGAACTACAAACAACGATTCCTATTTCCTGTTGTGTCTCTCCTTAACAACAACCTGCACGCTTTCAAATGTCGATCACTAGTCAGCGGCACGTTGTTCAAATTCCAGAAGCTGCTATTTCGATACTCAAAGTTTCATTCTCGCTGTCAACGCAAATATTTCAATATAATCCATTATATCTTTCATTGCAGTCACTCATTTAGTTGAATTACAATATGCTGAAAGACGTAGGTAACAAAAGTGAAAATTTTCAGTAGACATTAAAAAACTGCGTAGAAACATAAAGATTAGACATGAAACTTTTCTGCAGCCTTACAGTTATATTTTGTCACAATACTGAATGGATAACTACTAAGAAATGTGACATATCAGGCGATTATTGTACATTATATGTATCGTACATGTGCCCTTTTCGCAAAGTATGACTTTTTTTCGTGATTGGGGCGCCACTTCTTGAAAGCTGGAATATTCACCACCCTGCTGGAGAAACGTCCAGACACACTGCTCTTTTCCAGACACACTGCTCAGAGATGGCATATATACATTCAAGCCTATCCCAACAAATTATCAACATTCCCTCCTTTGCATAATGGGAACAACTATGCTATATTTGTGTGTTCTGTATCTTTAATGATAACCGACACCCAGTGGCATCATGTTCCATTGGGTATATGCGTGAATTTTCTGTGTAGAGTGCATATGTATTTACACTCCAGCTGTCGGTTGATGCGAGCAAACGAAAATTTCAAATTTTGTTAGGTGTGCCCTTCCTGCATCTTGAAGTTAAGTTAATCTTTCCAGTTGTTTAAAAGATGGAGGTGAGGGACACTACTGTCTAAGTGCACCGAGTCTGAGATCACATTCCTGTCAGGGTCACGGCGGTGGTAGCTGGCTCGGAGGTATACCACTTGCAATCTTATTACGTACTAAGGTTTGTTTCGAAATTTCGGATTAGTTTAAGAAAATTTAAAATGGCGAGAGGAGATCCCAGAGCCTTCGGCTCCGACATCATGGGAAATTGGGAAATTAGGCTGTTTGTGAGTGTATCATCTTGGATCGCGCTAGGAGAATTGGTTGGCTATGAAAGCAGGGTGAAAATAGTTCAGTGTCTGGGGGAGAGGAGGGGGCAGGGGGTAATGATGAAATGACTGTGCAAACTACGTCATAAACCCCTATTTACGTGGTTGGTCTAATATTTCCATTTTTCCCATTCGTTGAAAAGGTTTTTTTGTAGCGAATTGTTCGAAAGTTTATAGCGGCATTCTAAACGTAGCTATTACGAAGTACATTGGTGTGTCGTAACATTGTTTTTTTCGCATATTATAGTTGTCAATTATTCCATTCATTTCCCCCTCCCTAAAATTCAGTAGACAGTGTGTAATTTTGTTGTGAATTTCAGCTGTTTTCGAGATTGCCTGCGCAGGTCCGTTAATGAGAAGCAGCAACCTCCCTCCGGAATCTTTAATGAATCCAGATCCCAAATATACAACAGAGTCAATGTTTATGACGTCATATTTCCTGAAGAGTCACACAAATCTGAAGGCTGTAAATTCAACTAAATACTTAGGGATTACAATTACACATAACCTAAGTTGGAGCGATCACATAATTAATGTTGTGGGTAGAGCAAACAAAAGTCTGCGATTCATTGGTAGAACACTTAGAAGGTGCAACAGATCTACTAAAGAGACTGCTTTCACTTCACTTGTCCGCCGTATTCTGGAGTATTGCTGTGCGGTGTGGGATCCGTATCAGGTGGGACTGACAGATGAAATTGAAAAAGTTCAGAGAAGGGGGGCTCGTTTTGCATTATCGCGAAATAGGGAAGATAGTGCCACAGGCACGATACGTGAATTGGAGTGGCAATCATTAAAACAAAAGCGTTTTTCGATGCGACGGGATCTTCTCATGAAATTTCAAACACCAGTTTTCTCCTCCGATTGCGAAAACATTCTGTTGGCACCCACCTACATAGGGAGAAATAATCATCACGATAAAATAAGATAAATCAGGGCTCGTACAGAAAAATTTAAGTGCTCGTTTTTCCCGCTCGCGTTTCAAGAGTGGAACGATATAGAGACAGCTTGAAGGTGGTTCATTGAACCCTCTGCCAGGTACTCAATTGTGAAAAGCAGGGTACTCACGTAGATGTAGCTGTAGATATAATTTTTCAGGGACATTCAGTGACATATGCGGATACTCTCTGAAAAATGTGTTACAAACAGACTTAGTAGTAAAGAAGTAATAAATTAAAATGTGATGCCCGATGCTGAAGTTATATTGAAAAAACGTAGTTATTGATGAACTATTTTCCATTCATTAACCTGTGGAGTTTATCTGCGGAAAAGTTTCGAAATTGTTTGAAATTATGTGTGTCCGCAGCTCGTGGTCGTACGGTAGCGTTCTCGCTTCCCGCGCCTGGGTTCCCGGGTTCGATTCCCGGCGGGGTCAGGGATTTTCTCTGCCTCGTGATGACTGGGTGTTGTGTGCTGTCCTTAGGTCAGTTAGGTTTAAGTAGCTCTAAGTTCTAGGGGACTGATGACCATAGATGTTAAGTTCCATAGTGCTCAGAGCCATTTGAACCATTTGAAACTACGTGTAAAGTCAGTTTGAAGTCGCTAAGTCTTCTCATTCTCAGATTCTGGATGAATGTAATCTGCGTAACGTGTGCACTGTGAATTATGCTGCCTCAATACATACACACAGTTTCTTACTTTGATATTTGACTTGCGTGTTGCTCGAACCTACAGGTAACAAATCAAATAGCCCGCCTCGGAATTACTTTGATGTCTTCCCTTAATCCGACCTGGTACAGAACCGAAACACTCGATGAGTACACAAGACTGGGTCGTACTATTGTCCTACATGCGGTCTCCTTAGCAGAAAAAGAACACTTTCCTAAAATCCTCCCAATAAATTGAAGTTGAACAGTCGCCTTCCCTACAACAAACCTTATATGCGAGTTCCATTTCATATCGCTTTGTATAACTACACCTATACAGGTAAAGGACGACTGCGTCAAACAGCACACTACTACTCTTGTATTCAAATATTACGGTTTTGTTTTTCCTACTTATCTGCATTAACTTAGTTTTTTTTTTTTTTTTGTTTTGCATTTAGAGCTAGCTGTCAGTCATCACATCAACTAGAAATGTTGTCTAACCATCTTTTATTCTCCTACAGTGACTCAACTATGACACCTTCCAGTACACCAAAGCATCACCACCAAACAGCTTCAGATTTCTGCTCACTCTATCCACCAGATAATTTATGTATATAGAAAATAACAGAGATCTTGTCACACTTTACTGGAGCACTCCTGGCGGTATTCAAGTATCTGACGAACACTCGCCATCAAGGACAACGCACTGGGTTCTGGTACTTACGAGGTCTTCGAGCCATTGAGGTATCTCGGAACCTACAACGAATGCACATACCTTGGTTAAGTCTATAGTGGGATACCGTTTCCAATACTTTCCGGAAATCCAGGAATATGGATTCCACCTTTTACCCTTCGTCCATAGTTCACAGAATATCAAGTGAAAAAAGCGCAAGCTGAGTTTCACTCGAACAATGCTTTCTAAAAGCGTGCTGATTCGTGGACAGAAGTTCTACGCCTTCAAGAAAATTTATTGTATACGAACTGAGAACATGTTCAAGATTTAGGCAGGAAACCGACGTTAAGGAAGTTGGTCTGCAATTTTTCGGGTCCTTCGTATATACAGGACTTACTTCTCTAGTCGCTTGGAACTTTACGCTGGACGACGGATTCATTATAAATGAGGGGCCAATGATGTAGAGTACTCTTTGAAAAACCGAATTTGGATTCCAGCACGATCTGGGAACATATTTGATTTCAAGTCTTTCTGAAACTTTCTGGTTTTCAAGGCAAAGATCCTGAGTTGGAGTCTCGGTCTGAAACACAGTTTTAATACGCCAGGAAGTTTCATATTAGCGCACACTCCGCTGCAGAGTGAAAATTTCGTTCTCAACTCTTTCTGCCTGGACGCTTACTACTATGTCGTCCATACGGGAGTCCGTGCGGCGCTGGTCAAAGGACAGAATATTTTCGAACAAATTTTCATTTTCGTCATTCCACACAGCTGATGGTTGTCCATATTCGCAACTGCGAACACATTTAATGCACCTTGTCATTCTATTCACGCATGTGTCACTGTCGCTCACCGCTATGAACACGCTACAGGAAACGAGAAAAAGAAGGGATGAAAAAGCAGAAGCACATTTTGCTGCTTTGGATCACGTTTAAATTTCCTCGAATGGCGTTGAATGGTTCCTGGTGGTTCCAACCTGCACACGAGGCCACAAATTGCTGTCGTACTGCGCTCAAAATACATCAGTTCACGTTTAATGCAGTCCCACAACGTCCTTAGAGAAGGATTGAAATGTCTGAGCCGGCCGGGGTGGCCAAGCGGTTCTAGGCGCTACAGTCTGGAACCGCGCGACCGCTACGCTCGCAGGTTCGAATCCTGCCTCTGGCATGGATGTGTGTGATGTTCTTTGCTTAGCTAGGTTTAACTAGTTCTAAGTTCTAGGGGACTGATGACCTCAGAAGTTAAATCTCATAGTGCTCAGAGCCATTTGAACCATTTTAAATGTCTGAAGGTGTCATTAGCGCCAAAGGTTGTCTAAGAAGGAAGCTTCTACTCATCGCGCTGAGAACTGTCGTTTTCAACGGCAAAATATGTGAGAATCAACTCACAGGAAAAGTGGTGGCTTCGTTGATGTCCTTTATACGACTCCCTGAGATCATTCGTGCCGATTCCCAGCGGCGGTGAGTCTGAAAGGTTTCCTCGGCCACTTATAACGAAACTGCGTGATTCCAGTGCAGTGCGTCGCAGTTCTAACCTTCATCGCCGACGGTGACACGTGGGCATGAGGCGGCGTGGAGGCCTTCTGGTCGTTTGACACCTCCACGGTGGCATTGGGCAGAATTGTCATGAAATTTGGTGCTATTGTGACAAAATTAAGCACGTCACTTTAATTTCTGAGCTGTGGCCTTTTTCCTCATGTGCCGAAATCTTGCTGTTTGTAGCGTCACAGAGCTTGAGGATGATGTGGGAGAGCGACACGCTGTTGCATCATTTTACAGGAAGAGTGTACCCACGTTTGAGTCAAATTTCAAACTTAAGCGTCGCAATGAATGGGAATTACGATGTTCTTTAATTCATTTTCACAGTTTACTTTGCGACACGCCAGTTTTGACAACTATTGCAAATCTACCCTTACACCATGTGCTTATGACTAACACGTTATTTATGCACAGATGTAATATTTACGTCCACAGTAAATTGATTGTAACTGGAACGATAGCTAGCAATTTAGAAACAGCTGCTACAAGGCTCAGCACCATACATATGTAATCCTAGAGAACAGCTAACAACTTAGAAACAGCTGCTATAACGTTCAGCATAATCCTAACCTAAGTGGTCAGCGCGGTGGAATGACATGCAAAGGAAGGGGCCACGGTTAGATTCCCGGCAGATATTTTCTCCGCTCAGGAACTGGGTGTTGTGTTGTCTTCCTCATCATCGTCTCATCCCCATCGACAGGCAAGTCGCCGAAGCGGCGTCATTTAAAAAGACTTGCACCAGGTGACTGGTCTACCCGACGGGAGGTCCTTGTCACACGACGTTTCACTCATTTCGTACACAAACCTAGAGAACCCGTGCCTACTATATTCGAAGTAATTCACAATCCAGGCGATAGCGGCTGGTTAACTGTGTATCATTTACACCTGATTTCACACATTTGTCTCTCCGCTGTAGAATATTAGTTACAAGAATCGAAGTTCCCAACACTGCGAAAACAAACGAGGAAAACAAATGATCAGCGCAACAGAGCTCAGGAAATACCCTTCCAGGTTATTAACTTATTGTCTGATAGATACAAGATTTCCCTGTCAGGGACACATTGTACCTTACAGTCGCCGGTCTTTCATATTCGAATCAAATATTAGCTAATAAAACTATCAAACGATTGGAAAGTGATAACAAGATTTTGATGAACAGTTGTGAAAGCGGCCCTGTATGCTGTAAACACTTCAGTCAAGGTCTAATAGCGCTTGCCAACACGTATCAAGAGAGCATTAGCAACGTTTATGTGTCTCATTTACTTCGTTCTTGTAATATCTGTTCCAAGAGTAGATTAGAACTATGTCCTCGTCTTATTCCATAGGCGTTTACACTGATACTAGTTGCTCTACTTGTTCCAGTGTGTGTTCTTCTCTAAAGCAAGACGTGTTACGCAGTCGCTGTTAACGTGAAGATATCATGCAAAAGATAGGAAAGAGCTAAGTACTGAAAATAAGAAAAAAACATTAGTGCAATGAATGTTCAGCTAACTTTCTTCGATGTAATTTAAATTATTGTATTGTATGTAAGTTTACCAGGGACCTAGAAACAACGGAGAGACTCCGTCCCCGCCGCAGCCGCAGTGGTCCACAACCCCACGACGACTACCGCAGTCCACTTCACCCCTCCGCCGCCTCACACCGAACCCATGGTTATTGTACGGTTCGGCCCCCGGTGGACCCCCCAGGGAGCCTCACACCAGACGTGTATAACCCCTATGTTTGCGTGGTAGAGTAATGGTGGTGTACGCGTACGTAGAGAACTGTTTGCACAGCAATCGCCGACATAGTGTAACTGAGGCGGAATGAGGGGAACCAGCCCGCAATCGCCGAGGTAGATGGAAAACCGCCTAAAAACGATCCACAGACTGGCCGGCTCACCGGACCGCGACACAAGTCCACCGGGCGGATTCGTGCCAGGGACCAGGCTCTTCTTCCCGCTCCGGATAGTTTGTATTAAGTCAGTTATGGGCTTGAATGCGACGCAAGATTAATTATTAATAGTTTATATATTTTTACGCGATATGTATTATTTACATTATAGTGACCACGTTAATCTAACAGAATATCCTTAGAATATGGGTTAACATGCACACAGTTAATATTAGATACGTACACAAAAAAGAAATTGTACGTTTATAACGTTAGATCTTACGACTGTCGTCGAAACTGAACTCCTCCCGAACACGCCAGGAAGGCCCAACGGCGCCGACCGGTCGCCGTGTCATCCTCAGCTCATAGACGTCACTGGATGCCGCTATGGAGGGGCATGTGGTCAACACACCACTCTCCCGGCCGTATGTCACTTTCTGAGACCGGAGCCGCTACTTCTCAATCAAGTAGCTCGTCATTTTGCCTCGCAATGGCTGAGTGCACCCCGCTTGCCTACAGCGCTCGGCAGACCGGATGGTCATCCATCCTGGTGCTAACCCAGTACGACAGCGCTTAACTTCGCTGATCTGACGGGAACCGGTGTTACCACCGCAGCAAGGCAGTTGGCGTCGAAGCTGAATACTTCCCTGTTGTTTACTCTGTCGTAAATCGTTCATACTATGCAAGTGTTGAGAAACTCAACTATCTCATCACTGATGGCTGCGATTATTGCTGGTAGGTACACCTTGCAGTTCTTCAGAGAAACCGATATTGTGTTGAGAAAACCTTCTTTCGTGTCAGTACGTCTTGCCCTCGAGATCAGGCAAAACACCAAGTTTAGTTTTATCTTCACGCTTTCTCAACACGCCTGAAGCCTCGCAAGTCACAGCAGTATGATAACATATACGGAAATAGCGACAAGGCTACGTGTGTGCAGTCACAGCCAGTCCACACCGCGAGGCGTCAGGCGAGAGCGAGAACAGTGTTATGGTCGTCTGCTAACCCACTACAGTCGTCTAAACACCTGTTTGTCGACATTATTTACATTTTTAACGTTATTAACTTTAACCTGATTTCTAAGTATGATACACTTAGGTTGGATAAATCAGAAACGAAAATAGAAAATAGGTCAACTAAACAAAAAAAAAAAGAAACATTAGGTCCACAAGGTAATACCATGAAATAGACGATCAGACAAACAATAGCAACGTTATTTAAGCTAGTGAAATATCTAGTAACAATCATAAAAATGTTATCAGGCCTACTTATCCACTCACGACCACCCGTCCTCAACCTCATCTCTTAGTTTATATCCTCAAATATGCGCTTAGACATCCATAGTTATTAATAGTCACACATACAAAAAATGACTATGACGCGAAAAATCAGAAAAATTGAAACCTAAACGAATTGTTAATGACAGTCGTTATTTCCGCGCTACATTCTCGAATGAAACATTGAAACGACAAAATGATAGTGGTTTCGATGTGCCTCCCACCACACACCGTTAGGTGGATTGCGGAGTATAGATGTAGATGAGGAAGAGCTTATATTCCTATAGACCGTTTGAAACTGCATTTACATTTTAATCAGAATCCCACGTGATTGTTATGCTATTCATCGAAACTCTATCTTCAGGTTTCGGCGGCTGTCTCCAAACCAACAGAAAATTCAGTCGCATGTTCAATATGTGTCAGCCACATCGGATTAGGCGTGATACAAACTGTTCACATCGAGGGATACAATAACGCATGCCTCTTGATGGTTAGTAGTGGCCAGCCGGGATGACCGAGCGGTTCTAGGCGCTACAGCCTGGAACCGTGCGATCATTACGGTTGCAGGTTCGAATCCTGCCTCGGGCATGGATGTGTGTGATGTCCTTAGGTTAGTTAGATTTAAGTAGTTCTAAGTTCTAGGGGACTGATGACCTCAGAAGTTAAGTCCCATAGTGCTCAGAGCCATTTGGACCATTTTTTTTTATACAGTGATGCTCAGTGTTTCCAATATCGTTTCTTTGCGAGGGTGAGCGACCGCCTACCGTGTGGCCTTCCGTGTGTGTTTGCGTATGTGTGTGTCTCGCACACAAACAGTTTTGTTTCTAACACTCCCACACAGTGTTCTTGCTAATGCCACCTACGTGATGTGACCTCTCAGGTCTGTGTGTTTCGACGAACTTCTCTAGCGAGGTAATTATGAATTTTATGTAACTTCTTAATTAACGATCTAACTCTGCAACGAACCTTCGGATATGCCTACAAAAGCCTTTACGATTTGTATATGTTGTCATTATACACAAGACCCATATTCAAGGGACACGTCTAGGTGAATACTTTATGTTTTGCCATATTTGGAAGCACTTGGTAGCAAAATGTCAAAGTAGATCGATTATTTAAAATTTCAAATATGGTTGTGAGTTATCCCTGCAAACTGCATTCTGCGTATTGGGGCGCGTAATGTGAGCATGTTCAGTGGGTGAGTTATGAATTTAAGTGAAGGGACATAGATGTCTAGACGTCAAGATAGATAATTCACGAATGTGCGAACTGTTCATCAATAAAAAAGCCCACAATTAATTGCGTTAACATGAAATCGTTAAAGAACTCCTATTAGGAGCGATAAATTAAGGTTACTATTTAAAATGATAAAGTAAATGAGTTATAAGATGAAGACGAAACAGTCAGTAGCCTACGGAAAGACGAAATCACGCTAGGTACAGAAATAGAAAAAGAAATTTCAAAATACTCTGTCATCCAATATATTTGAAAGATTTCACGTAAAATGGCATGCAAGTTTCATTAGATAAACGTTCATGCTGGTTTCCACACTGATAATGCGCTAAATAGTATCAACAGTCATAAAACGCAGAAAGTGTTATCTTTAAATCAGTCAGGCATCAATAAATGAATTGCAGAGACTATGAGAAATTTCACATTAGCCCAAAGGGGGAGAAATTTCAGTTCCCATTTTAACGTGAATGTAAGACAGAGTGAGATGAAACAGCCACTCCAGATGAAACGCAAATAAAACATTAAAACCTTTTACAATTTTTATCAATGGAGTAAATATACTTGTAAATTAGGATTTCTTGACAGCTTTAGTGACACAGACGAATTTTATGGTTGACGCAAAACAATTTTAACAAAACGAGCGTATATTTTATGCAACAGTTACGAAAGTAACTGATTGTCAATGACGTTATTGCAAATCAGTTTTAACAATTTAAATGATTTGCAGAACATCTGAGGGAACGTAGCCATATTTTAAGTTCCACATGGACATGAGGGACTGCTTTGTACTTTCGCGACATATGACAGCGCCAGAAACCGACATTATGCTGTTTAATTCGTAATTCATTGTTAATAAATGTAAAAGAATTTGCAGCGATAGGTTGATGTCCTCCTGCATTTAATTAATAAAACGTCAGGATCCTTGTATCGATGCTGCAGAAACGCAGTCGTGGTTTTATCAGCAATAGATCTTATATGCTTCGTGATGGAAACGAACTCTGCAGACAGGTGTTGTGATGGTCTGACGACAAACACATACTCAATGGGAAAGCCTTCTCTCTGTGCCCTGTTATCTTATTCATTCCGCGTCTCAGGGTTGGGAAGACAACGGGGCAATTTAAAGTGTTGTTGAATCGTCTACGAAATCCTTATCCTCCTATGTTTTTCGCCTGTGAGGCATTGCAGTTTTCTTAGACCCAGCACGCTGCTATAAGCGATATGTTACATCGCAGCTCTCCAAGTAGGACTTGATGTCATTTTGCTAATTTTAAAGTGATGTAATGAAATGCGTGTCTTTTGACTTTTCAGAGGCTCAACAGAGAGGTTATTAACTCCCTGACCTAATACAACAAATTACATTTCAATTCTACTGGTACTTTATTACGTATCGGACTACACGCCCAAATATACCCGTGTGAGTAAGTAAACTCTTTTTATTTTTTGTCCTATCGAGTAAACAAGTAATGCTCGTTTTATATAACAATGATTCATCTGATATATATTTAAGACACTTTAAAATGGCGACACAAACGACTCTGTGGAGCAGTGTGAACCTGCATTGTAATTAAATCATCACAATGGAGCAGACTTTACACAAATTCTCTGTTCGGATATCTAGTTTACAGTGCATTTCAGGACATTCGCGGCCTCCACATTTGTTTACTTGTGGTTGCCACAACGAATGTTAGATTGAAGAAACATATCGCAGGAATTGTGCAACAGAAAGTGCGTACAATATTACATAAAACTTGGCCGCTGACTGGGTCATTCACTTAATACTTCTGCTACCTTTCAGAATTCTAAGCCCAGCCATCTGCACGATCGGGCAATACTGCAGGGTGCTCAAGTATCTGGAAGTAGTGTTGTCTTCCGCTCGAGAAGTTACAGTGTGCTACCTGTTCGTGGTCTGCTGTGTAAATGTCGCACAGTGTAAACAAAAAGTCGCGAGTTCGAGTCCACTTTTCCCCTAAGCCACTTTTCGGCTATCTGCTCAGAGATAATATGCATCACTTTTTTACTCACTAGCTATAACAAAACCTTCCAGACAAATTTCCGCACGCAGCTCGTGGTTGCGTCAGTATCAGAACGCTTTACTCCCAAGAGTTTCCTTGCACTGCAACTGCAATCTGCCAGCCTACACAGAGTGCCTTTATTGGAGCCTTTGTCCAGTATAATATTTTTTCTTATTGATTTTCCGTGCCTTATGTAAGACGTGTAAGTTTCTATGACACATTGATAATCTGCACAGCAGTGCTGGGGGCTCCGAGCTGATGCTGATTTTTTTTTATTTTTTTTATTTTTTTTTTTATTTTATTTTATTTTATTTTATTTTTTTTTTGACATGAACTTTAAGAGGCAGTTTTCGTTTCATTTTTATTATTACTTTCTTTTGCAAGTTAATCTGCACCTGAACTGAACTTTGAGGTCGTATACTGCTCTGTGTTTGACAGATCAGGGGACTGCGCAGGACAATCGAGGAGCCTCATGACATCTGAGGAGTGGACTGCTGAACTGGTTCTTGTAATATCCTGTTGGACTATGCCATTTGCCACCTTGGTCGTGAAGGATATGACAACAGCGATAATCATCATTCTTGTCACATACTGCCGAGAATTCATTTTCTTTTCTACATTTTCGAATTCAGTCTCATCATTTTTGGCAGTGATGTGGTGAGCAACGTAATTATGTGGTATCAGAACACATTCTCAATTTTTGAGTACAAATCAGTTATGTGCAAAGAGATATACATTAAATTTTTCATTCTCTTGGCAAATGTCAGATGTCATACTTGGAACGTTTTCAGTTTCTGCTCATGATATGTACTCGGCAAGCCACTATACAGCTCATGGCGGAGAGCACATCGAACCAATATTATCGATTTTTTTTCCTATTCCATTCGCGTATTGAGGAAGGAAAAAATCATTACCTGTAGGTCTCTGCCCTGATCTCTTTTACCTTTTCTCATGATATGAGATGTACCCCCCCATGAACCATGCACCTTGCCGTTGGTGGGGAGGCTTGCGTGCCTCAGCGATACAGATGGCCGTACCGTAGGTGCAACCACAACGGAGGGGTATCTGTTGAGAGGCCAGACAAACATGTGGTTCCTGAAGAGGGACAGCAGCCTTTTCAGTAGTTGCAGGGGCAACAGTCTGGGTGATTGACTGATATGGCCTTGTAACATTAACCAAAACGGCCTTGCTGTGCTGGTACTGCGAACGGCTGAAAGCAAAGGGGAACTACAGCCGTAATTTTTCCCGAGGACATGCAGCTTTACTGTATGATTAAATGATGATGGCGTCCTCTTGGGTAAAATATTCCGGAGGTAAAATAGTCCCCCCTTCGGATCTCCGGGCGGGGACTACTCAGGAGGACGTCGTTATCAGGAGAAAGAAAACTGGTGTTCTACGAATCGGAGCGTGGAATGTCAGATCCCTTAATCGGGCAGGTAGGTTAGAAAATTTAAAAAGGGAAATGGATAGGTTAAAGTTAGATATAGTGGGAATTAGTGAAGTTCGGTGGCAGGAGGAACAAGACTTTTGGTCAGGTGATTACAGGGTTATAAATACAAAATCAAATAGCGGTAATGCAGGAGTAGGTCTAATAATGAATAGAAAAATAGGAGTGCGGGTTAGCTACTACAAACAGCATAGTGAACGCATTATTGTGGCCAAGATAGACACAAAGCCCATGCCTACTACAGTAGTACAAGTTTATATGCCAACTAGCTCTGCAGATGATGAAGAAATAGATTAAATGTATGACGAGATAAAAGAAATTATTCAGGTAGTGAAGGGAGACGAAAATTTAATAGTCATGGGTGACTGGAATTCGTCAGTAGGAAAAGGGAGAGAAGGAAACATAGTAGGTGAATATGGATTGGGGGGAAGGAATGAAAGAGGAACCCACCTTGTAGAATTTCGCACAGAGCATAACTTAATCATAGCTAACACTTGGTTCAAGAATCATAAAAGAAGGTTGTATACCTGGAAGAATCCTGGAGATACTAAATGGTATCAGATAGATTATATAATGGTAAGACAGAGATTTAGGAACCAGGTTTTAAATTGTAAGACATTTCCTGGGGCAGATGGGGATTCTGACCACAATCTATTGGTTATGAACTGCAGATTTAAACTGAAGAAACCGCAAAAAGGTGGGAATTTAAGGAGATGGGACCTGGATAAACTGAAAGAACCAGAGGTTGTAGAGAGTTTCAGGGAGAGCATAAGGGAACAATTGACAGGAATGGGGGAAAGAAATACAGTAGAAGAAGAATGGGTAGCTCTGAGGGATGAAGTAGTGAAGGCAGCAGACGATCAAGTTGGTAAAAAGACGAGGGCTAATAGAAATCCTTGGGTAACAGAAGAAATATTGAATATAATTGATGAAAGGAGAAAATATAAAAATGCAGTAAATGAAGTAGGCAAAAAGGAATACAAACGTCTCAAAAATGATATCGACAGGAAGTGCAAAATGGCTAAGCAGGGATGGCTAGAGGACAAATGTAAGGATGTAGAGGCTTGTCTCACTAGGGGTAAGATAGATACTGCCTACAGGAAAATTAAAGAGACCTTTGGAGAGAAGAGAACCACTTTTATGAATATCAAGAGCTCAGATGGCAACCCAGTTCTAAGCAAAGAAGGGAAGGCAGAAAGGTGGAAGGAGTATATAGAGGGTTTATACAAGGGCGATGTACTTGAGGACAATATTATGGAAATGGAAGAGGATGTAGATGAAGACGAAATGGGAGATAAGATACTGCGTGAAGAGTTTGACAGAGCACTGAAAGACCTGAGTCGAAACAAGGCTCCGGGAGTAGACAACATTCCATTAGAACTACTGATGGCCTCGGGAGAGCCAGTCATGACAAAACCCTACCATCTGGTGAGCAAGATGTACGAGACAGGCGAAATACCCTCAGACTTCAAGAAGAATATAATAATTCCAATCCCAAAGAAAACAGGTGTTGACAGATGTGAAAATTACCGAACTCTCAGTTTAATAAGTCACAGCTGCAAAATACTAACACGAATTCTTTACAGGCGAATCGAAAAACTGGTAGAAGCGGACCTCGGGGAAGATCAGTTTGGATTCCGTAGAAATGTTGGAACACGTGAGGCAATACTAACCTTACAACTTATCTTAGAAGAAAGATTAAGAAAAGGCAAACCTACGTTTCTAGCATTTGTAGACTTAGAGAAAGCTTTTGACAATGTTAACTGGAATACTCTCTTTCAAAATCTGAAGGTGGCAGGGGTAAAATACAGGGAGCGAAAGGTTATTTACAATTTGTACAGAAACCAGATGGCAGTTATAAGAGTCGAGGGGCATGAAAGGGAAGCAGTGGTTGGGAAAGGAGTGAGACAGGGTTGTAGCCTCTCCCCGGTGTTATTCAATCTGTATATTGAGCAAGCAGTAAAGGAAACAAAAGAAAAATTCGGAGTAGGTATTAAAATTCATGGAGAAGAAGTAAAAACTTTGAGGTTCGCCGATGACATTGTAATTCTATCAGAGAGAGCAAAGCACTTGGAAGAGCAGTTGAACGGAATGGACACTGTCTTGAAAGGAGGATATAAGATGAACACCAACAAAAGCAAAACGAGGATAATGCAATGTAGTCAAATTAAGTCGGGTGATGCTGAGGGAATCAGATTAGGAAATGAGACACTTAAAGTAGTAAGGAAGTTTTGCTATTTAGGGAGTGAAATAACTGATGATGGTCGAAGTAGAGAGGATATAAAATGTAGACTGGCAATGGCAAGGAAAGCGTTTCTGAAGAAGAGAAATTTGTTAACATCGAGTATAGATTTAAGTGTCAGGAAGTCGTTTCTGAAAGTATTTGTATGGAGTGTAGCCATGTATGGAAGTGAAACATGGACGATAACTAGTTTGGACAAGAAGAGAATAGAAGCTTTCGAAATGTGGTGCTACAGAAGAATGCTGAAGATAAGGTGGGTAGATCACGTAACTAATGAGGAGGTATTGAGTAGGATTGGGGAGAAGAGAAGTTTGTGGCACAACTTGACTAGAAGAAGGGATTGGTTGGTAGGACATGTTTTGAGGCATCAAGGGATCGCAAATTTAGCATTGGAGGGCACCGTGGAGGGTAAAAATCGTAGAGGGAGACCAAGAGATGAATACACTAAGCAGATTCAGAAGGATGTAGGTTGCAGTAGGTACTGGGAGATGAAGAAGCTTGCACAGGATAGAGTAGCATGTAGAGCTGCATCAAACCAGTCTCAGGACTGAAGACCACAACAACAACAACATGAGATATACGTTAGTGGCAGCATAATGGGCTCACAGTCTCCTTCGAATAATGCTTCTGTAAATATACCCGGCAGGATTTCGCGAGGAATATGTGGGTGGTCACGTTTGTTGCCACGGTTGATTGGACTATGATGCAGAAGTTCAGCTGCGAAACCTTTACACATTATCCATAGATTTCCGATCTGTCCCCATGTGATTTCCATGATTTTCGAGCCCTCAAGAAAGATGTACGTGGCCCTCCATCTACTTAGGACTAAGAGGTGGGCGCCTGGGCACAGCCATGGTTCTTTAGGCAACAGCAAACACAACCAAGAAGGCATTGACTCTTGTTTCACTGTGGCAAAAATATATTAATACTTATGTCGATTACTTTTGAAGTAATAAAAAGTTTACTTACTTTTCTTCCATCTGTCTAGTTTTCACGTGTCTGTCCCTAATGAAAATGATGCTGTTGATTGTAACAAACAGCCTTAAACGCTGACACTGTTATGTAAGTCAATGAATATTGACACCGAGATCGTTCTTTTGTTTTCGCCAAGGAGTTCTGTAGAGGAGTGAGGTAGCCAGAAACATTTGCGCCGTATACATCACCCTCCACGTTCAGAAAGAAATTCGGGGTTTGATAAAGATCGTTTAAACGCATTAATCCGTGCTGATTCACGTCATTGTACTCGAGAACTGCGAAATGTGATGAACTATCACCCTATCATCGTGCTACAGTTGCGTGCTATGGGGAAGGTTCAAAAATCGGGTGCTCTAAGCCAAAATCACAAAAATCAGTGGGTGGCCATATGTACTTTTCTACCTGCTCGACATCAATAGGCTCCTGTACAACACCGACCGTTTCTATCCCGTATCGTTACTAGTAACGAGAAATGGTGTCTGTACGCTATCGTAAGCAAAAGAAATCAGTGGCTGAGTCCAAACAAACCAGCAACTTCTCGTACAAAGATCTGCGCTCATCCACAAAAGAAAATGTTATACTTCTGGTGGGTCAACGACGGTGTTGTGGACTACGAATTGCTTCCGCAAGGTGTAACCATCACTGCTGACACATATTGTCAAGAGCTGAGACATATTGCACGCGCATTCCAAGAACAACGACCAGAACTTGGTGAAGTGATGCTACTCTACTATAAAACCCATGATGGGTTTTATCGTGGGATAGCCACGAGCCAATCTTGTCTCGATGAGTTCTTCGCCTCAAACCCATGTGATTTCTACAACTGCGGAATTGAACAGTTGCCTCAGCTGTGGCAAACTGTTGTAAATATTGAAGGAGAATATATTATTGATGACTAACGCCTCTTTTATGTGCATCTGTTGTGTTTATTAAACTTATGGAAAAACGCTACGAACTTATGCATCAACCTACTATATCGTCTATGCCAGCCACAATTTCTTCATTAGTTGCCGCATACATTTTCCGTCACACCTTCGGGTCAAAACATCCCATTGACCCTTCACAATGTAGTGTCATTCACCAGGTTTGTAAACCACACGTTAGTTCTGGAGGTAGCAAAACGTTTGTACAGTTGACACGTTGTTCTCCTGGACAGATTTGTGGATTAAGTTGAGCGGCCAGCCCATAACAGTATTCATTAACTATGTGAATGCATCACTTCATTTCACACTAATTCTTGTGTGTTCATTATTGTGTCTGCTGTAAAACGTCGTATACTGCTTTTGCTGGAAGTTAACCCATCCATTTCATCTTATCTCTTGCAGGACTATAATGTCCACATTGTAGGTTGTCACCGTTTCGATCATGCGTCCTAGTCTCAGTTCCATGTAATAATGTCGTGTCACTAGGCCCTCCCGCCGGGTAGAGCGTTCGCCGGGTGCAAGTCTTTCGATTTGACGCCACTTCGGCGACTTGCGCGTCGGTGGGGATGAAATGATGATGATGAAGACAAGACAACACCCAGTCCCTGAGCGGAGAAATTCTCCGACCCAGCTGGGAAGCGAACCCGGACCCTTAAGTGCGACAGACTGTCGCGCTGACCACTCAGCGACCGGGGGCGGACAGTTCCATGTAATACCGGTACATGCCATGTTTCAGTTCTGATGTTCCTCATTAGTACACCGTGTCTTTGCCGTAGGGCTCGTCTGAATATATTTCCTTGATCTTTACTAATAAGACTTTTTCTGTATATGGGTTAGTCCAACCCTTAGTCTTTTGCGACGCGTACGCAGCCCTTGTTGCGTGATTTAATTGGGTGACATTTGATCAACTTCAGTACTAGGTGTAAGTCCACAATGGTTGACCTAATCTGTCATTTACATTCAAATAGCACGGCTATTATAACTGGGTGGTTTGACACTCTTTATTTTCACTTCTCATTTTTCCCACTTTCGTATATTTACACACAAACTATTCATCTAGAAGCAAACCTATATTAATATAAAGTTCCACTTTGAACACTCTTCTTGACAAAAGGAAATGAAGTATCCAGAGGGAGAGAAGGAAATGAAATGAAACTTTCTGGGTTCAGAAGACATTTGATGTTTCACTGATTACCATATCGAGTTTTATTGACAAAGAACGTGACAGTATGACCCCATTTATCAGTGGGACATTGTCTAAACCGCTCTGATCTGGATTCATCCACTTATTCGGTTGGTGAGGGTGTCACAAAGCTGTTCTATCCTCTCCTCAGACAAGTAGGCTGACAACTGTTGTAACTGGTACTTGATGCTCTGCATATCGGCGCGGACACTTCTTTGACGTCTGGGCTGGTCCCACACTTCTTCTGTCACGGAAGATCTTGCGATCTCGCTGTCGCCGGAAGTACCTCTTTATCGCGCAGACAGATCATAGACAAACGTCCTATGTGCCGACGATCATTGTTATAAGATAAAGAACAACCGCCTTTAGTCACAGTAGTGATTTTGTTTCAATACACGATGATTTCGAGCCCTGGGAGCTCATCTTCAGGAGCTTTGACAATCTACATCCACTATTTTTCCAATTTAGGTTAATGCTGGTCCTGATGAGATTACAATTTTATATTACAAAGCGGGCATATTGAAGAAATAAATTTGCAAAATCAATAGAAATCGAAAGCTGTTCTCTCCTCAGCCAGTGGTGGAAACATGGTTTTTGAAACACAGTATAAGTAAACATCTTTATGTACATACATACACTTTTCCTTCTATGGCACATATTGTAAACACAAGTCAAAGAGTTTCAACCACTTCGGTTATTCACAACTATTTGTTATGTAAATGATATTGGTTCAAATGGCTCTGAGCACTATGGGACTTAACATCTGAGGTCATCACTCCCCTAGAACTTAGAACTACTTATACCTAATTAACCTAAGGACATCACACACATCCACGCCCGAGGCCGGATTCGAACCTGGGACCGTAGCAGTCACGTGGTTCCAGACTGAAGCAGCCTAGAACCGCTCGGTCACCGTGGCCGGCCTAAATGATATTCTGTATGACTAATAATATAAAGTTTTTGTATCTCCTTTGAAATAATAATACCTGAGCATTTGTAGAAATGAAGTGTCTTTATGTTTGAAAAAATGGTTCATATGGCTCTGAGCACTATGGGACTTAACATCTGTGGTCACACCGGCCGGCTTATGTTTGAAACATAAGCATGAGTATACAAAGGTGCCTCTTGAATGAAGTGATGTGTATGAGAACGATGGAGAAAAGAATGTCTGCGGGTGATAAAGTGATGGAAAAGCTTTTCTTGGATTATGTGGTGAGTTTACACTGTTTATCTTTTCGACTATTCGCACATATTTTCGGCGTTTGTCTTTCGAAGGCCATAACCTAACACCAAACGTTTTCATGACAGGAATATGCATTTCGCCTCATTCAAGGGAAAGATATAGCATGTATTAAGACAAATTGTAGCTGATGATGGGCCCACAGGGCTGTAAACGCATCGTGTACTTAATAAAACACGAAAAGTTGTTGCTGAAGGCGCTTGTTAATTCATACTTCCAATGTATTGAATACAGTCAAGTTTGAAGCAGCGAAATATGGATGAAATTAAATAAGTTACAACAATTTCTGCCATCGTATGTCTAGTGCCTCGTATTAAAAGGTCTAGTTATATGAAAACTTGGCAATCAATTTTATTTTCTGACATTTACCTAAACATTGTAACTTGGCCATTTGACATAAACAAACATAACCTCTGTTGCTTCTGTACATTTGAAAACTGAAGAGTCGTTATTTTGTGTTAAACAACATATTTAAAGTTTTTTAGTTTCATTACTTTCACGTAACAACGTTAGCAGATGTATAACTTTGGTCAAAATAACCAAACTCACTTTAGATTACCACTGCATTAATATTACCTAAATGTGAAAACGTAAGTCTGTAATTACGTACAACACGTTATCATACGTTCATAAGCTCAAGAGTGTCTCCTTTTGAACTGACGTCATGAGCAATTTCAAATATTTTTGGCATTGTGTGAGAAATACATGTGTGTTCGTTTTGATGTGTATTATCAATCTTGTGACTTTGATAAGGTTGACAGCAGTGTATAATTTTGTATTTACTTGGAAGGAGGTGTACTTAAAAACAGAAACGAAAATGAACGAACTGTAACGCTATAAATGATTTATTTATCAAAGACGTTAGAATTTCTATACCCAGACATACACAAGAAGTGTCATGACCCTAGACAACGAAATATGTAAAGAATTAGAGAAGAATATTATTTTATAATTTATTTCGTCTATTTTGTACGAGTCTTTAGGCTTCTTACAATAAAAAGCAGCAACATGCTAAGATCCAGTCATATTCTGCAGAGAACCATTATTATGCCACCAGAAAATAAATTACGATTCCAATAATTATATTTTATTTGTAATTAAAGAAAAATTATAGGAAGGGAGCAGTACGAGCCCGCTGCCAACCAAGACTGTCCTGAATTTATGAAGATGAAAGAACGTCGCACTGCTGCTCGCTTTGCAGATGATGAACATCTTAAGTCACGAATTAAGTTTGATGTCGACAGCTTGGTATCATAAACGGAGCACTTAGCTCGACAACCATGGGTGGGAGGGGGAGAGAGGAATAGGCTGTGACCTGTTGTAATGAGCAATTCCTGGCTTAAGTAAATTAGTAAAATGTCGGAACACGTAAACCTGGACGGAATGAACAGGATTTGCACCCGCATCAGACCTTCGCGTGCTGTGTGCTGTGAGAATCGGTGGAGCGCATGGGGCGGGGGGGGGGGGGGGGGGCAGAGGGAAGGTAACCGTGCACTTTAACTGCGTCGTGACTGTTCCACATTGTATAGTAATGTGTGCGGGAAGCAATTACCAGTTACGTACTGATACGCGCTGAAATGATTACTGTTATCTTTGTCACCTTGTAACCATACCTGTTATTACGTCACAGGGTTGCGACGCTCCAGTACACGAAATGCGCCTGTTAGCAATGCGAACGAGGCAAGCGTTGCACTGGGTCAGATTTATGGAATAGGCGTCAGAGATTTGATTTGTTCAGCCGACTAATCATGGTTGCATTACTGCAAATAACGTTTAGTGCAACCAAAGAACTCTATACTTATTCAATTTTTTCTTTCCCTATTATGTGACATAAATGTACATTCTAAGTCTGATTTGATAAGCAGCATTAACTGACAGATAAAGTGCAGTTACAAAAGTATTGGATTGAAAACTGCGGAAGAGCTGAAAACTTACGTAAAACGATATTTGCCGGAATAGACGAGAAAGGAAGTATGTTGAAAACGACAAAAGGACAGATCTGTCGCTTATTTTGTTAAATTACACTTTCCTGTGTAATATGTTATTCCGAATACTCTGAAATCGATGGTTTTTACGAGCGAGTAATCTTTGTTTAGTTTGTACTTATATTTGTTGGAACTCTCTGCAACTCTTTTGAGTGCGTACTCTTCGGTATATCGAATTATAAAGGAACTTTTATTTATTTGTAGGTTGAAACTATGTGATTATGAAAATATGAATCAGAATACATGCCACGCTTTTCTTTGACTGGGAGAATTATGTATATATTAGCGCATTCTGGAGAGACTAACTTCACACCTTCTGTGATTTTAATTTCACGTAATGTTTTACCAAGTTCATGACTATTATTTATGCTAAAGGACTGTTCCAAAGTGTAAATTTCTTTTAATTTTTCATTTAGCACATGTGTTTAACTCATGGTTACGACAAGTAATGTTGTTAACAATAAGCCAGATGGATTTCTGTTCAGTGTGTATTTTAATTTGAGGTCTTAGCTGTCGGACATTGGGATTCGTCACTTTAACAGACTCTTTGTTGCTTTCTATAAATAATACGGTGGCAATAACCATTTTTTTAACGTGTTACGAAAAACTCTAGTAAGATGTTTCTAACCTAGATAACGACATCTGACCAGGGAGGCTACGGCGTTCGAATCGTGGATTTACTTCGAACTTTGTACACTTTTAGTAGTCCATTAGGACAGTATACTGTGCATGCTACGTACGAAATTTAGAGAAAATCGGAAGAGAAGTTTTATGCGCCGAATATGTTCTGTTGGGTTGCTGCTATCAGCGTGTGATGGCGTCGGTCAATTGGCGAGTCTATCTTCGACGGTCGTGAGACGAGCGCGCGTTGTTTGCGTCTCACCTGCTGGGCTGCTTGCAAGCGAGCCGCGTGTTTGTTTGCTTCAGCGCAGCGGCTTGTCTTTGTGTCCGTATTCATCGACCATCATGGCGTTTTCCCATCGCCAAGCCACGATCAAATTAACTTTTCAATCGCATAATGAATGAACAGAATCGTGTGATAGAATTTTCTCATTTTAAGACCTGAAGCTGACAGCATAGAAATTTGAAACCAGTTGTCTTGAATAAAGAAATTTTTTATTCGATATTGGCTGTTGAGTGGTTTTTAAATAATCGTATGAAATAGAACGGTCTATGTGGGACTAAATGGTTTTTCCTCCTCAAAGTGTTCTGTCATTATTGCCACTGTGTACAGGCTAATGAAGAGCTGTGCTCTGACGTTGTGCGGCGCCGCGATACCGATGATGATGATGATGATGTTGATGATGATGATTTGGGTTGAGGGAGCGCTCGACATCATGGTCATCAGCACCCTGACGAAAATTCAACGTGAAATCTCATGGGTGGGGACGAAGGCTGTTCCCACATGCGGAGCAATTTATAACGTACTAAAGTCTGCTGCCCTTCCCCACCAGTTTGAGAGGCCTGACAGTGCACAAAATTTCACCACTCTGTTAACACTGGTATCGGTATCTGCGAGGACGATGGGCAGATCTCCAGCGAGACCAAGGGCTTCCCTAGTATCAGCATACAGGACACACGGAGCCACAATATGCGCAGTCTGGTAAGCAAAACCTCCTTCCAGAGGCTAGGCTGACATGAAATCCGCCAAGCCTTTGTGGTCGATTTGAACGACCGCAGTTTGTTGTCTGACACCTGCAACCATTCAGTCCCCCACTGACGCATGATGCATCTGTCAGAAAATGAGATAATGGCATGCAATGGGATGGGACATTCATGGACAGCCCCATCCCAACAGGCTTCCTTGGCAGCTTTGTCAACCATGTTGTTACCCTGTATCCCAACGTGTCCAGGTACCCAGCAAAAGATCACCTCCTTGCCACGGCGTCGGAGCCGCTGTAAGCAGTCATGGATGAGCTGAATCAGCGGGTCTACTGGATACATTTGATGAAGTGCTTGCAGTGCACTAAGAGAGTCGGAACAGAGAAGATAACTCGTACGGTGATGTCTGTGAACCCACTCTAGTGCCATCAGAATGCCATATAACTCCGCATCATAATTCGTAAATTGTTCTGGAAGACGCACTTTAAAAACTCTATCAGGGAAAACCGCAGAAAACCCGAGAGCATTCACCTGCTGGGAACCATCTCTATAAATAATGATAAAACTATGGTACATACTTAAAACCGACGAAAACAAAGTTGTAAAAACCACATCTGGACTACAAATTTTTGTGTACTGTATCAAACTTAAAATCACTTTGGGCCTCTGAAGACACCAAGGCGGCAGTGCGTTCCATCCCTGGGTGTGTATTTTCATGCCCGAGAGAACCAGATCCTTTAGACAGTCCGTGGCACGTATACGAAATAGCTGCGTCGCTTGGGGCCGATTCGTTCGAAGATGGATTGGATCACTGAACTAAATGCCAATGACTGAGGTGACGCTGAGATTTTCAGCGCATGTCGAGCCAAAAGGCTATGTCGCCGGATCAAGAGGGGTGGTTCTCCAGCCTCTGCACACAGACTCTGAACAGGGCTGGTCCGAAAGGCTCCAGTCGATATCCGAATGCCCTCATGGTGGACAGCATCTAACATCCGGAGGTAGGAAAGACGGGCCGATCCGTAGACCACGCTGCCATAGTCTAAGCGTGATCAAACAAATGCTCTATAAAACTGCAGGTGCCGGGACCTGTCAGATCCCCATGTTTTCCAGCATATAGAAAATGAACTGAGGAAACAGGTGCCTTCTTACTTGGTTATTGCCGGCTGCAGGGCTGTCATCACGTACGATGGACAGCGGCGCACTTGCTCATGTTTTGGCGAGGAACGCTATGTCCGTTCTGAATGTTTCCGATGTAGAGTGGTACACACGCCTATCAGTCGTCATCGGAGTTTTGTCGAGGACGCGATGAACGTCGCTCCTATACTACCACCGGAGGTAGTACCAACGGACGATGGTCATAAGCAAACTCAGTCCGTCTGTTCCAAACCCACAGTTGTTGACTATGGAGCTGTACCGACATACGCTTTTCTGCTGTCTAGTCGATGTCCGACGACAGCCGTCCGCCATCCGAAACGAAATACACTCCTGGAAATGGAAAAAAGAACACATTGACACCGGTGTGTCAGACCCACCATACTTGCTCCGGACACTGCGAGAGGGCTGTACAAGCAATGATCACACGCACGGCACAGCGGACACACCAGGAACCGCGGTGTTGGCCGTCGAATGGCGCTAGTTGCGCAGCATTTGTTCACCGCCGCCGTCAGTGTCAGCCAGTTTGCCGTGGCATACGGAGCTCCATCGCAGTTTTTAACACTGGTAGCATGCCGCGACAGCGTGGACGTGAACCGTATGTGCAGTTGACGGACTTTGAGCGAGGGCGTATAGTGGGCATGCGGGAGGCCGGGTGGACGTACCGCCGAATTGCTCAACACGTGGGGCGTGAGGTCTCCACAGTACATCGATGTTGTCGCCAGTGGTCGGCGGAAGGTGCACGTGCCCGTCGACCTGGGACCGGACCGCAGCGACGCACGGATGCACGCCAAGACCGTAGGATCCTACGCAGTGCCGTAGGGGACCGCACCGCCACTTCCCAGCAAATTAGGGACACTGTTGCTCCTGGGGTATCGGCGAGGACCATTCGCAACCGTCTCCATGAAGCTGGGCTACGGTCCCGCACACCGTTAGGCCGTCTTCCGCTCACGCCCCAACATCGTGCAGCCCGCCTCCAGTGGTGTCGCGACAGGCGTGAATGGAGGGACGAATGGAGACGTGTCGTCTTCAGCGATGAGAGTCGCTTCTGCCTTGGTGCCAATGATGGTCGTATGCGTGTTTGGCGCCGTGCAGGTGAGCGCCACAATCAGGACTGCATACGACCGAAGCACACAGGGCCAACACCCGGCATCACGGTGTGGGGAGCGATGTCCTACACTGGCCGTACACCACTGGTGATCGTCGAGGGGACACTGAATAGTGCACGGTACATCCAAACCGTCATCGAACCCATCGTTCTACCATTCCTAGACCGGCAAGGGAACTTGTTGTTCCAACAGGACAATGCACGTCCGCATGTATCCCGTGCCACCCAACGTGCTCTAGAAGGTGTAAGTCAACTACCCTGGCCAGCAAGATCTCCGGATCTGTCCCCCATTGAGCATGTTTGGGACTGGATGAAGCGTCGTCTCACGCGATCTGCACGTCCAGCACGAACGCTGGTCCAACTGAGGCGCCAGGTGGAAATGGCATGGCAAGCCGTTCCACAGGACTACATCCAGCATCTCTACGATCGTCTCCATGGGAGAATAATAGCCTGCATTGCTGCGAAAGGTGGATATACACTGTACTAGTGCCGACATTGTGCATGCTCTGTTGCCTGTGTCTATGTGCCTGTGGTTCTGTCAGTGTGATCATGTGATGTATTTGACCCCAGGAATGTGTCAATAAAGTTTCTCCTTCCTGGGACAATGAATTCACGGTGTTCTTATTTCAATTTCCAGGAGTGTATGTTAGGAAGCAACGGTGACCGGGGAAGAGGAAGAGATGGCCTCCTACCCCTTCTGATGACTGTCTCTATCACATGTGTACGCGGGATAACGACTGCCCTTCCGATAATGCGCAGTTTTCTGACGCCCTGGCATCCGACGATGCGATGTCTCCTCCCTCCTTCACCCTGTCTCCAGTCAGCATCTACCTACGTACACCTTCCCCCACCTGCGTCTGATAAGGCCGCCCCTCTTTCTGTGTCTGATCCAACCTGTGGAGGCACCTCTGACAGGGTACCACAGAACTGGCCCAGAGAGACGTCTGTCTCCTTGGTGGACGACGTAGATGCAGGTGATGAGCGTTGTAGAGGTGTACAGGGCGATGGTAGCCCCTTGGTAGGGTCGACTCCTTCATTGTCACACTGAAATGTTCTTCCACGGGGACCTAACGATGAGCTCCCTGTCTTTCCTCCATGTTTGCATCGACGGCCCTCCTGGCGATGGCAGCATTCCAAACTTATCACATAGCCATGGACAATGTCAACACCATTTGCGCATACTATAAACTGGCATTTCTCCATGAAATGCTGTATGCTGCATACGTTGATTTTGTCCTCCTGCACGAGGTCCATGCTGCAACCTCTTGTGCTCCCCATGGATTTACGGCACAGGTCTCTCAAGCTTCAGTTACCAGTAATAGGATGGCGATTGTGGTGTCACCGCCACACACCACACTTGCTAGGTGGTAGCCTTTTAAATCGGCCGCGGTCCGCTAGTATACGACGAACCCGCGTGTCGCCACTGTCAGTAATTGCAGACCGAGCGCCGCCACACGGCAGGTCTAGAGAGACTTACTAGCACTCGCCCCAGTTGTACAGCCGACGTTGCTAGCCATGGTTCACTGAGAATTACGCTCTCATTTGCCGAGAAGGTAGTTAGCATAGCCTTCAGCTAAGTCAATTGCTACGACCTAGCAAGGCGCCATTTATCCTTTGCTATGTATCTAATGAAGCATGTGCAGTAACAAGACCAATGTTCACCAATTGTGGATTAAAGTTAAGTATTCCAGCAGCTGCGTACTTTTCTTTTTTAGCATTCATTACGTATCCTGTTTCAGACCTCACGCCAGCCTGCGTGAGTTTAAGCGCGTGCCTTTCGGTTACCCGTCACTGTGGACTGGCTGTCTTGTCAGTCCACAACAGTGATCCTCTTACATGACGGTATCCTCACTAATACAGTTGCCTATCTCTCTGATGCCAGAGGTATGGCTATCACATTTAGTGACAACGGGATCATCACGTGGTGGATCGTATGTCCCTTCAGCCAGTTCGCGGCATTACTTCCTCTGTTTGGGTATGCAACTCCATCAGAATGCAAAAAGTCTGCTGATGTGATACTATTTGGTGCTGTTCTGGATATGCAAGCTAACTTCTGCCTAATCGAATGCCAGATGTTGTTTTCTTCTGCACACATTAATCTGTGATCTTCCGTGTCCATGAAGCTATAAGAAGCACACTACGAGAGAGCACATTCCGGGAAGAGATGGGCAACATATTACTACCGCCCACATATATCTCGCGTAATGATCACAACGAAAAGATCCGAGAAATTAGAGCAAATACGGAGACTTACAAGCAGTCGTTCTTCCCACGCACAATTCGTGAATGGAACAGGGAAGGGGGGATCAGATAGTGGTACAATAAGTACCCTCCGCCACACACCGTAAGGTGGCTCGCGGAGTATAGATGTAGATGTAGATGTAGATGTGGGGACTCTATTAAGTGGATGGCTCAAAATTTGGAGTTGGTAGCCAGTTATCTATTCACTGCCTTGTAATACTTTGTTTTCACATCCGAAGGTAAGGTCAGGTGGCTAATTTTTTTGCAAATCTCCTTCCAGTCGTTATGGGGGTAGTTCTATTCTATCGTATTTCTATTATTAGCGTCTATTATTTTGTGATACATATCTTGCATATTTGTCATAGTTTTAGCGGAGAGTTTCATTTGGAGATAGCTAAATTCTATTACAATATGCTTAAAATGATAAAATCCGTTTGGAATATGCTGCACATCTACGGGTGGGTTCAAATTAACAGGAGTGATCTGATTCAGTAAATGGGCAATTAAACAACTAGCCGACTTTGTCCACAACTTGAAGGAGCTACACACATATATGGCTTGCTGTTTAAAACTGACGTCAGTGTGGCTTAGTTCTCCATTTCCTGGCGGGAGACAGAGAGACTGTCAAATTTCACTTTGGATATATTGCCACGGCTTATGTAGTGTCCTAAGGACGACATTATTCTCATGGCTGTATCCTTAAGTATTGGTAACAAGTCAGCCACATAATTCAGTTTGGATGTTATGTGTGTATTTCAGGTCTTACTCCCTGAACTTCGTCCAGCGTTCTCATGCTATGTGGTTGGACTGCAGCACGTGTGCTCAATAATCGATGCCGAACGTTTGCATGTGGGGCACCACTTTTATTTCTCCGGTGTTCTGCGTGGGAGGTCCTCGTCCTTCTTTCATTATACTTGATTCTGTCTTGCTCAGTTTTGCACCCGATACTAGTTCGTATCTGCGTGTAGTCTGTAGTGTGATTTGTATGTCATTTTCCTTTGTTGCCACAAGACCTACATTGCTGGTATATGCCTTGCAGACAACCTTTTGGCCATATGTGTGTAGTACTCGAAGGTATTGCTGCAGAGTGGCGATCAGAGGTTCAATAGCCATGCCAAACAAGACCACCGGCATTGGGCAGCCCTGCGGCACTGAACTACTGAAATCAAAACTCCATGTATCATGTTGATAAACCATAATGGGAAGTCCACTGCGCTCATTGTCTGTAAAAGGTGCTGATGGTTACTCATGTCAAAGCCGTTTCAAAATCTAGTGATATTATAGCACACCTAACTTTAAGAACGTCTGCTGTGGCTATAAAGTCTCTATAACGACACAGGATGTATATGATCTATCCTTGACAGGCTCCGATGATCTCATGTATTGTCCACTTGAGCCCTTATCCAAGGACGTGGGACATTATTTTGTAATCATTGTGAAGCAATGTGATGGGTCGTAGGTTTCTGACACACACACATTCTGGATTTTTCGGACTGAACACAACCGTTGCTTGCAAGAAATCTTTTGAGATTTCGGAGACAGGAGTCGTAAGTTCGTTATATAATTGTAATTATTCAGGTGTTATTTGGACCTGGAAGGCCTGATAAAATCTGCAGATTTGTCATCTGGACCAGATGATTTGTTTTCCTGACTAAGTGCTGTAGTAGTATTTATATCTTCTTCGTCGATCTGCTACATAAGAATGTGAGATGCTGTAATACAAAGTCTCCCTTGAATATTTCGTAACAGTTCCGCCCTTACTTTGCTATCAAAAACTCTGTGGGCATAAGGTGTGCAAATTGCTTGCTTATTCCTTCTTTATTTTCCTCTTGGTTGGTCAAAACATTCCCAACATTCATTTTAACTTGTGTAAAAAATTTCTCGTTTCGCGTACAACATGAAAAACATGTTTCTTCGCGGAGAACAGCGCCCTGCCTCCTCGGCCGAAATTTGTGTCCTAATTGTTTACGCTTCAGAACCAATATTTTTTTTTTTTTTTTTTTTTGATCTGGACACAGTTCCCGAATGCTGATGCATCTACGTTCTGGAGACCCCTCAGACACTGGTAATAAACTTCGACCGTGTCCTTACACAAAAAAACTATTTTTGCGTGAATAATCTATTAACATTTTTCTTATTTTCGGTTTTTCACATTGAGGCCACCATGTGAAAGCAGAGTTATAAGAAGTAAACTTTCTCTCACCTTTCTCCCATGCGTTGCTAGAACGCTCGACGCAAGCGGCATCTTGCAGGTGCCCCGCTTCTAATTTCCAATAGCCTCGTGTTCGGTGAGTTTTTTGTCCTTCCATATTTAATGTGGTTATAGGGGTATTCGGAAATTCCCGTTACAGACTTCTAGGACTTGTAGACTGGAGTGAGTACATCATATTTTGAATAGGAACCCATTTCCATGGAAGTACCGTTTCCATTCTACGACGGTTTCAATTCACATGTGTAAAGCGTCCACCTCTGCTTGAGGTTTCGGAAGGAAGCATAACGAAACATCCATTTATTACTGAAGCACATATGTTTGTAATAGCACTTAAACATTATATGTTTACATTATTACAAACCAAATGAACCCAGCATATTGTACGTAAAGAATGAGATGTTTAAGTGTTAATACAAACAAATGTGCTGAACTGATAATGGACGCTTCGTTATGTTATTCTTCGAATTGTTACCTAATAGTTGTGCTGCATCACACCTAATTCAATTCCCCAAGCAGAAATGGATGAGTTAAACGTCTAAATTGAAGCCGTCGTGGAACGGAAACACTACGTCTCCAAACGTGGCTTCCTAGTCAAAATATCATGTACTCACTACCCTTTACAAATCCTAGAAGTTTTTAACGGGAATTCCCGAACACCCAGTACAAGCAACATGGTCGGAAAAGCTTGTAGGTAACACTCCGGTGTGCAGTATTCCGTTCTTCGAGTAGCTAAAGACGTAGATTCTGTCTGAACGCTTCGCTGAAGTGTTCGTAATAAAAGTAAAGCCAGGTGCGTAACCATTTTTAAACTCGCACGTGTCAGATATTCGAAACTCTTTCGCGATGTATGCTAACTCAGTGGACGTATCAAAATTGAAGACTTTATCTCAGGGATTTTGAACAGAGTTAAAGTCTCTCCGCAAGTGTGATGCGCCACGGCGCACTCCGAATGCGGGAGCAACTCCTTGCTTGAAAGCTCTGCTCTACTGCGCCGATTGCGACTGCCTGACGATGCATATATACTGACATCCGTTTCTTATGAATAAGCAAGCAATACTTCTAGCATTTCAACGTCGTTAATGACCATTCTGTCTTTTGTTAGTATCGCTGTTCCTAGTTTATTTCCACGTTCAGAGTTAAAAATAGCATTATATCCACTCATGTCACTTAAATCAATGTCTTTACTTCCTGAAGTACGGCAAAAAGTACGTTTCCACTGAGGCAACAAGAAGCAACGCGTTTTGTTTTCTTGCTATAAGTTGCCGTGAGCTTTCATACTTTATCCAAAGTTGAATGGCGCGCAAGAATCTGTTGGCAGTTGTCAAGTGCTACTTGTTGCCGTTGCTTGTAAAATTTCAAATGTTGAAACTTCGTTCAAAAATTTCACAAACATCAACAGGGAGGATTTTGACTATCTAGAAGAAATAGCTGCAGGAAAAATGTGAAGACATCAAAAAAGATATGATTTTCGGAAGAACAGACTCAGCAAGTCAAAACAACCTTTGGTGACATTAAAAGCAACGGTGGTAACATTAAGAGTGCAACGGGAATTCCACTGTTAAATGCAGAGGAGAGAGCAGATAGGTGGAAAGAATACATTGAAAGCCTCTATGAGGGTGAAGATTTGTCTGATGTGATAGAAGAAGAAACAGGAGTCGATTTAGAAGAGATAGGGGATCCAGTATTAGAATCGGAATTTAAAAGAGCTTTGGAGGACTTACGGTCAAATAAGGCAGAAGGGATAGATAACATTCCATCAGAATTTCTAAAATCATCGGGGGAAGTGGCAACAAAACTACTATTCACGTTGGTGTGTAGAATATATGAGTCTGGCGACATACCATCTGACTTTCGGAAAAGCATCATCCACACAATTCCGAAGACGGCAAGAGCTGACAAGTGCGAGAATTATCGCACAATCAGCTTAACAGCTCATGCATCGAAGCTGCTTACAAGAATAATATACAGAAGAATGGAAAAGAAAATTGAGAATGCGCTAGGTGACGATCAGTTTGACTTTAGGAAAAGTAAAGGGACGAGAGAGGCAATTCTGACGTTACGGCTAATAATGGAAGCAAGGATAAAGAAAAATCAAAACACTTTCATAGGATTTGTCGACCTGGAAAAAGCGTTCGACAATATAAAATGGTGCAAGCTGTTCGAGATTCTGAAAAAAGTAGGGTAAGCTCTAGGGAGAGACGGGTCATATACAATATGTACAACAACCAAGAGGGAATAATAAGACTGGACGATCAAGAACGAAGTGCTCGTATTAAGAAGGGTGTAAGACAAGGCTGTAGCCTTTCGCCCCTACTCTTCAATCTGTACATCGAGGAAGCAATGATGGAAATAAAAGAAAGGTTCAGGAGTGGAATTAAAATACAAAGTGAAAGGATATCAATGATACGATTCACTGATGACATTGCTATCCTGAGTGAAAGTGAAGAAGAATTAAATGATCTGCTGAACGGAATGAACAGTCTAATGAGTACACAGTATGGTTTGAGAGTAAATCGGAGAAAGACGAAGGTAATGAGAAGCAATAGAAATGAAAACAGCGAGAAACTTAACATCAGGATTGATGGTCACGAAGTCAATGAAGTTAAGGAATTCTGCTACCTAGGCAGTAAAATAACCAATGACGGACGGAGCAAGGAGGACATCAAAAGCAGACTCGCTATGGCAAAAAAGGCAATTCTGGCCAAGAGAAGTCTGCTAATATCAAATACCGGCCTTAATTTGAGGAAGAAATTTCTGAGGATGTACGTCTGGAGTACAGCATTGTATGGTAGTGAAACATGGACTGTGGGAAAACCGGAACAGAAGAGAATCGAAGCATTTGAGATGTGGTGCTATAGACGAATGTTGAAAATTAGGTGGACTGATAAGGTAAGGAATAAGGAGGTTCTACGCAGAATCGGAGAGGAAAGGAATATGTGGATAACACTGATAAGGAGAAGGGACAGGAAGATAGGACATCTGCTAAGACATGAGGGAATGACTTCCATGGTACTAGAGGGAGCTGTAGAGGGCAAAAACTGTAGAGGAAGACAGAGATTGGAATACGTCAAGCAAATAATTGAGGACGTAGGTTGCAAGTGCTACTCTGAGATGAAGAGGTAAGCACAGGAAAGGAATTCGTGGCGGGCCGCATCAAACCAGTCAGCAGACTGATGACCAAAAAAAAAAAAGTCGAAAAGGTCACGTGCGAAAAAAGCAGACACCAACTGTTCTGATACGATACCAGTTCAGGTGCGATTACTGTTGACTTGGAGGGCCTACCTACCAGAGATAGTTATGGATCATTTACGTATTTCTTCAAAATTTCAATCGCAAGTATTTGTCGCAAAATGCCAAATGTATGCAGAGCCTTTACCAACGTTCTGAGATATTTTGGAAAGATAAATTTATAAAACTGGAACCTTTATAAATAATATTTTGTAGATTTATGTAAGTGAAGTAAATCTAGTGGATGCACTTAACAATTTGTTATTTATATATTCAAGGAAATAGTACATACTAAACCTTAACTGACAAATACGTAGCGACATACAAAAATTTTGATCTGTTTGTTACAGTGTCAAAAATTCTATAATAACTGTAAACTTAGAACCATTTGGTTGTTATTCGTTGTCACTTGTAGCTCTGAATCTAAGAGACTGAATAGAAGGAGGACGAGATAAATATCAGCTTGTACTCGTGGAAGAAGTCATTAGATTCCCCACGATACCTAGGGGAAAACCCATCATTGTTATAGTTCCTCATACCTGCTTCAAACAGATTCTTGTTAAGATGTTTCACAATGGTCCTCGCTCTCGACTGAAGATTACGCACTTCGTTAGCGAGATGTTCGCCATAAGTTGTGCATCATCGCTCTCCATTTAATGTTGTAATAGAGCATTTTCTCCTTCTCTACGTTCAGAATATTGTGATGGGGGTTTATATCTTTTAGCTCTCTTCCTGGGTGACAGAAACTGCTTTACACTTCTTTCATTACTTGAAGAATTTATAACATCGTCGAATTGTATTTGTTGACTGGGAATTGGTGGGGTAGCAAACTGCAAACTGACTGAAATAGAGCTAATGTTTTCCGTAGAATAAGAATGTGCTATCTTTATTCATGTTGCAGATTGCACGAAATGAAGACGAATTGATTTCTGAATTGAATTGGCTCTGAGCACTATGGGACTTAACATCTGAGGTATTAGTCGCCTAGAACTTAGAACTACTTAAACCTAACTAACCTAAGGACATCACACACATGCAGGCCCGAGGCAGGATTCGAACCTGCGACCGTAGCGGTCGCGCGGTACCAGACTGAAGCGCCTAGAACCTCTCGGCCACAGCGGCCGTCTCGATTTCTGAGAAAACCCGGAACAACCTACACTGTATCGGAGGTGTGGATGGAAAATTCATAGTACTTCAGAGCCCAAAAAACAGTGGCAGCTTGTTCTTTCATTACAAGGGATCCTGCAGCATTGTTTTGATGCGGACTGCAGATGCTAGCTAATGTTTCTTGTATGCCAATACTGGTTGTCAAGGAAGGATTTCCGACAGAGGAGCGTTTCGCCAAACTACATTTTAACAAAAACTAATGAAAAAAGAACACGCATTACCGATTTGTCAACCTCTCCCTGTGAGTGAAGTGTAATCTCCTGGCGTTTTAGTGGCATATAAAGAAGCCTTACCAGGACATCACGAAAAAGGCTCTAACAAGGAACCTTTTGACTGCGAGTTCACAAAAAACTTACGATTTGTATAGAATTCGACGCCCCACATCAGCCACAATATTGGGAGCTAATGGTAACAGGAGGCGGGATTGGAGGTATCCAATGCTGAGCACAGTATGATGCTGCGGAGAGTAGTTGAACTGCTTAGTCGACGAGTAACACAACTATCTAAAACAACAGTTGGCGAAGTCGACATTTCGTCAGAAAGGAAGCAAAGGAATTACACAGAGTGAGAAAGAAGTGACAGATGAAACATTATCATTCCTCCAAAACGAGTCAGTGGGATGTGTGGTGTCATATATGCTCGACTGTGCGTACAATGTACACAAGGACTACGACGATGACGACACGTGCTTAACAAGTCGGAGTGATACTGAATCAAGTGTCGAGCCATGTAGTTCCTCGTCCTTGTCGGACAGGGAGCCACACATCCCGTCTCCTAAGCAACATTGTAAGGGACAATCGTTGTCCAAGGAGAGGATACTAAACATAATAACGGACACGTAAATCATCCGCTGCATATTTAAAAGAAAATTATTAACAGATTTCAAATAAGTCTGCAGCAATACGAGCGTGTAGTGCATAAAAAAACTGAGGATATTCAAGGGAAGACAATGCGTACTTGTTACAAAACTGGCGATTGTGCGTTTCAAGGATACTCGAAAAGATTTACAGGCTGTGCACGGTAGTGACCTGTTACGTTATGAACATCAAACTGCGAGTGACACAGATGGCAGTGATTTCAAGAGAAGTAGTGGATTGTTGCATAACTCAAACAGTGCTACAGAATTGGAGGACATAAGATAACGAAATTTCAAACAAAGCGTGAGTTTGCCGATGCACAGAAAACTGCGGAATCGGCCATAAGATTTGTAGATGAGACAAACAAACTTATCCCATCGTTCAGCGAGGAATTCATTTTCAACTTCGACCAATTGGATTTGAAGAGCAAATGTATATGGAAAGAACACTGGTAATTAAAGTTACTAAGAGAGCTGTATCAAGGTCAGCTACCATCAGTGCCTTCACGCATTTGTAAACAACTATGCCGATCGTTAATTCTATCTATCTATCGCTTGAGCCTTGTCCTGCAGTTACGCAGGGTCAGCAAGCGTTAATCGGCTTTGGCATGTTAATGGTTAAGGGGTGCCCAGATGCCCTTCCTGCCGCCATCCCGTACCCTCCTGGACGGAATTAGTGTACCCCAAGTGTCTGCGTCGAGTGTAATCAATGGAACAGTGCGAATGCGTTCAGATGTCTGCGAGCCGTGCAACTGAGGCGGAACATGGGGACCAGCCCAGTATTCAGCTAGCGGGATGTTAATCTGGACAGTAAATTGGCTGTGAAATTATTTATTGTGTTGCGAGAAGTTGGAGATGCACTGTTCCATACGATTCTTAATCGTGTGCCTGATCTTGCAAGGTCAGTATGGAATATTTACCTAAGAGCAAGCAAAAGTGGGAAAACGGGCGTAAGAGAACTACAGCTATGGTGTGAGCATTGCTTTTGGCCGATAGCTGGTCAAAATAACTTGCTTTTGCTTGATTACTGGTCTGCGTATAAAAATCAAACTCCTTCAGAGCAAACTAGCCCACCTGAAAAGTGTGTGACATTGCAATTCATACCACCAGGAACCACTGAATTAATTCAGCCTCTGGAAGTTTGTTTTTTCCATGCCTATAAAACATGTTACCGCACTATCTGCATCTACACTTTAAAGGATAGCCAGTTTCACGCTAAGCTCCACAGCGGACTATTTGACATTCAATTGAATGCCACCAGATTCCAGCAGTTCTCTTCACCCCGTTACACCAATACGATTCTATATGCATTCTTTTAGAGTAGATACCTAGCTGAACGTTCTGCGCGGTTTTTAACTCCCAAGGAGCTCACCTTCGATCTTGATGGTGCGAATCTTTGTGGTCACTGTAGCGCGCCATTTCTTGTTCGGTGTTAATGGTACAAACTAATATTTCATTCTGAATGTCGCCGATGTCCATTTTTTGAACTGTAATACATGCATCCTGTGGTGTCACCGCCAGACACCACACTTGCTAGGTGGTAGCTTTAAATCGGCCGCGGTCCATTAGTACATGTCGGACCCGCGTGTCGCCACTGTGTGATCGCTGACCGAGCGCCACCACAAGGCAGGTCTCGAGATACGGACTAGCACTCGCCCCAGTAGTACGGACGACGTAGCTAGCGACTACACTGACGAAGCCTCGCTCATTTGCAGAGCAGATAGTTAGAATACCCTTCAGCTAAGTCAATGGCTACGACCTAACAAGGCGCCATTAGTAACTTTGCATGTATCTAAAGAGTCTCACTTGTATCGCCACAATCTCCAGATGTACCAAAAAGGATGGATTAAAGTTAAGTATTCCAGAAGCTACGTACTTTTCTTTATAGCATTCATTACGTATTCTGTTTCAGACCTCACGCACCCTGCATTAACGTAGCGCGTGCCTTTCGGCTTCCTCTCATTGTGTCTAGGCTGTCTTGTCTAGACACAACACATCCCATAGAAGATTGATCCTTACAAATGCACACTCATTTTTGTGTCGCCCTCCTGATGCTCATGATGCTAATTAGTAGCTAATATTTTTCGTGTCATAATCGTTAACACAACACTTACAAATGAGCCTTACTAAAGATTAAACTCGCTACCTCCCACTCAAGGAATTGCTTCTAACAGTAAAATATGTAATTACAGACAAGCAAGTGCACGAAGAGTAGTAGTGGTAAATTCTTTAGGATTAGCAGCTGTTGTGTACATAGTTCCGCGCAGTCAGCGCGTACACAACTTTCCCACTAGAGCGCACCCCGCTAAGCACAAGCGCTCGTCCGTCTCCGCACTACGAGATGGCGCTGTCTTAGAGACAGACCAAATTCTGCTTCCGCCGATCCGCGTATTAATATGTAACGCAGCCAATGAGATTGCTGCTAACGTTGAATCTTTCCTCCCAGCGGATCACACTCGCGCAGTGATACATGAACGCGCGAGGTATTATAACAAATGTACAGACCTCCGATTAGTCAGTCTGCATTAGTCTGCAATAGTCTGCATTTGTCTGTAGTCAAGTTTCAGTCTGCGCTTAATAAGATTATCATATTCCTGTACATAGCCATGAAGATAAATGAATAGACACTTTGTCAAGTATCAGAGATATGTGAGAATAAGATTAACGTACCAAGACCCAAGGAGCTTCAGATTGTCAATTGTAAATAGCATCCAGCACCAAGTTAAGCTATTTCTATGCTTGTTATTATTTTAATAAATGTGTGTGAAAATTAATCAAGTTCTGTTTAAAGTTGGTCACCGTCAATCTGCTACTCTAAACGTGCAAGTGGCATTTCTATCGTCTGACCAAACGGCAGAAGATAAACACATCACGATAAGACCACGAGACATATTGCTGACATTCGCCTACCTCGTTAGAGCGACAAATCAAATAATCTGATGGTGCGTGTACCGAAGGTCTTACAGTACGCACACCACAGTAGCGTAGGTGTTTAGTTTGTTTCGAAAACTTTAATTCAAAAAGTTGAAAACGGCAAAAGTGTCACATCTGCGTGTGCATGTCTACACAGTTTTTACGGAAAAGCAATAATTCAAAAACAATTTCTGTGAATTTTGTGTCATTGCGGTATCATTACATATTGATCCTCCCCCCAAGAACCATGGACCTTGCCGTTGGTGGGGAGGCTTGCGTGCCTCAGCGATACAGATGACCGTACCGTAGGTGCAACCACAACGGAGGGGTATCTGTTGAGAGGCCAGACAAACGTATGGTTCCTGAAGAGGGGCAGCAGCCTTTTCAGTAGTTGCAGGGACAACAGTCTGGATGATTGACTGATCTGGTCTTGTAACACTAACCAAAACGGCCTTGCTGTGCTGGTACTGTGAACGGCTGAAAGCAAGGGCATGCAGCTTTACTGTATGGTTAACTGATGATGGCGTCCTCTTGGGTAAAATATTCCGAAGGTAAAATAGTCCCCCATTCGGATCTCCGGGCAGGGACTACTCAGGAGGACGTCGTTATCAGGAGAAAGAAAACTGGCGTCCTACGGATCGGAGCGTGGAATGTCAGATCCCTTAATTGAGCAGGCAGGTTAGAAAATTTAAAAAGGGGAATGGATAGGTTAAAGTTAGATATAGTAGGAATTAGTGAAGTTCGGTGGCAGGAGGAACAAGACTTTTGGTCAGGCGAATACAGGGTTATAAATACAAAATCAAATAGGGGTAATGCAGGAGTCGGTTTAATGACGAATAATAAAAAAAATAGGAGTGCGGGTAAGCTACTACAAACAGCATAGTGAACGCCTTATTGTGGCCAAGATAGACACGAAGCCCACGTCTACTACAGTAGTACAAGTTTATATGCCAACTAGCTCTGCAGATGACGAAGAAATTGAAGAAATGTGTGATGAAATAAAAGAAATTATTCAGATAGTGACGGGTGACGAAAATTTAATAGTCATGGGTGACTGGAATTCGGTAGTAGGAAAAGGGAGAGAAAGAAACGTAGTAGGTGAATATGGATTGGGTCTAAGAAATGAAAGAGGAAGCCGCCTGGTAGAATTTATAGCTAACAAGAATCATAAAAGAAGGTTGTATACATGGAAGAAACCTGGAGATACTGACAGGTTTCAGATAGATTATATAATGGTAAGACAGAGATTTAGGAACCAGGTTTTAAATTGTAAGACATTTCCAGGGGCAGATGTGGACTCTGACCACAATCTATTAATTATGAACTGTAGATTAAAGCTGAAGAAACTGCAAAAAGGTGGGAATTTGAGGAGATGGGACCTGGATAAACTGACTAAACCAGAGGTTGTACAGAGTTTCAGGGAGAGCATAAAGGAACAATTGACAGGAATGGGGGAAAGAAATACAGTAGAAGAAGAATGGGGAGCTTTGAGAGATAAAGTAGTGAAGGCAGCAGAGGATCAAGTAGGTAAAAAGACGAGGGGTAGTAGAAATCATTGGGTAACAGAAGAGATATTGAATTTAACTGATGAAAGGAGAAGATATAAAAATGCAGTAAATGAAGCAGGCAAAAAGGAATACAAACGTCTCAAAAATGAGATCGACAGAAAGTGCAAAATGGCTAAGCAGGGTTGGCTAGAGGACAAATGTAATGATGTAGAGGCTTATCTCACTAGGGGTGAGATAGATACCGCCTACAGGAAAATTAAAGAGACCTTTGGAGAAAAGAGAACCACTTGCATGAATATCAAGAGCTCAGATGGAAACCCAGTTCTAAAGCAAAGAAGGGAAAGCAGAAAGGTGGAAGGAGTATATAAAGGGTCTACACAAGGGCGATGTACTTGAGGACAATATTATCGAAATGGAAGAGGATGTAGATGAAGATGATATGGGAGATACGATACTGCGTGAAGAGTTTGACAGAGCACAGAAAGACCTGAGTCGAAACAGGCCCGGGAAATAGACAACATTCCATTAGAACTCCTGATGGCCTTGGAGGAGCCAGTCCTGAGAAATCTCTACCATCTGGTGAGCAAGATGTACGAGACAGGCGAAATACCCTCAGACTTCAAGAAGAATATAATAATTCCAATCCCAAATAAAGCAGGTGCTGACAGATGTGAAAATTACCGAACAATCAGTTTAAAAAGTCACGGATGCAAAATACTAACGCGAATTCTTGACAGACGAATGGAAAAACTGGTAGAAGCCGACCTCGGGGAAGATCAGTTTGGATTCCGTAGAAATGTTGGAACACGTGAGGTAATACTGACCCTACGGCATATTTTAGAAGCTAGATTAAGAAAAGGCAAACCCACTTTTCTAGCATTTGTAGACTTAGAAAAAGGTGTTGACAATGTCGACTGCAATACTCTCTTTCAAATTCTGAAGGTGGCAGGGATAAAATACAGGGAGCGAAAGGCTATTTACAATTTGTACAGAAACCAGATGGCAGTTATAAGAGTCGAGGGACATGAAAGGGAAGCAGTGGTTGGGAACGGAGTGAGACAGGGTTGTTGCCTCTCCCCGATGTTGTTCAATCTGTATATTGAGAAAGCAGTATAGGAAACAAGAGAAAAATTCGCAGTAGGTATTAAATCCATGGAGAAGAAATAAAAACTTTGAGGTTCACCGATGACATTGTAGTTCTGTCAGAGACAGCAAAGGACTTGCAAGAGCAGTTGAACGAAATGGACAGTGTATTGAAAGGAGGATATAAGATGAACATCAATAAAAGCAAAACGAGGATAATGGAATGCAGTCGAATTAAGTCGGGTGATGCTGAGCGAATTAGGTTAGGAAATGAGACACTTAAAGTAGTAAAGGAGTTTTGCTATTTGGGGAGCAAAATAACCGATGATGGTCGAAGTAGAGAGGATATAAAATGTAGACTGGCAACGGCAAGGAAAGCGTTTCTCAAGAAGAGAAATTTGTTAACATCGAGTATGGATTTAAGTGACAGGAAGTCGTTTCTGAAAGTATTTGTATGGAGTGTAGCCATGTATGGAAGTGAAACATGGACGATAAATAGTTTGAACAAGAAGAGAATAGAAGCTTTCGAAATGTGGTGCTACAGAAGAATGCTGAAGATTAGATGTGTAGATCACATAACTAATGAGGAGGTACTGAATAGGGTTGGGGAGAAGAGGATTTTGTGGCACAACTTCAGTAGAAGAAGGTGTCGGTTGGTAGGACATGTTCTGAGGCATCAAGGGATCACTAATTTAGTATTGGAGGGCAGCGTGGAGGGTAAAAATCGCAGAGAGAGACCAAGAGATGAATACACTAAGCAGATTCAGAAGAATGTAGGCTGCAGTCGGTCCTGGGAGATGAAGAAGCTTGCACAGGATAGAGTAGCATGGAGGGCTGCATCAAACCAGTCTCAGGACTGGAGACCACAACAACAACAACAGCGAAATTCGGGTGAATATACAAAAGATGTCCTTGATGAATTCGCTAGGTATTTCATGTCAAGAGAAAGAAAAGTATCTCGGTAAGGCGAATACTAAGAGACAAAACACAAACCCTACGATAATGAAATAAATGTGTTTAGCCGCGTTACTATTTTAAGACTTAATTTCTACCTATGAAGCACAAGTATGAAAAGTGGAAGGTCAATCCAAGAAGAGTTTCTTTTCAGATTTTTGTTTACTAGAATCTAAATTGTAAAACACTTTTGTATGCGAGTTGTAAATAAAGCCTATATTAATACAATATAAGACTTTTGTAAGGTTTGGATTACATCTATTTTTAATACGGTGAAAGCGCATTTATACGTTCCTCGCCTCTATATTTTTTGGGTTCGTGCGTTGTATATTGTGCACTTTCTAGATGCCAAGTAACCACACTTTCACATTTTCCAAAAAATTCGTATGTGATCTATATGTTGGAAGTGTTCAGTACGTTTGTGCAAAATGTTTTGATAAACATGGTGATTTTGACTTGAAACATGTCATAGAAAACAACAGTGTTATTTCCTCGTAGCAGTCCATTTTTCTTTCTATTTCCTTTTAAATATACTTTTATGGCATGTTTGGGGTTTTTATTGAGAATAAGTCATACAGATAAAAATGTTACTTTATAATTATATGCATTAGTAAGTTTAGTATCAAAATGTTCAAATGTTGTGAATTCCTAAGGGGTCAAACTGCTGAGGTCATCGGTCTCTAGACTTACACAATACTTAAACTTACATATACTAAGAGCAATACACACACCCACGGGACTCGAGTCTCCGGCAAGAGTGTCCGCGCAATCCGTAACATGGAGCATCAAACCGCGCGGACACTTCACGCGATAATTTAATTTTAATGAATATTGTATTTATCATGTATTCTTTACTTCAATAGTGCAAATGTGCCACACTGAACTACCTGATCATAACTGGTACAGATAGAACTCTACGACATGACAACGGCTGTTGCAAATAACGCTATTTATCAATATAAATAAGCTTGATAGTTTTTTTTTTTTTAAAATGGACTTGTAGTCCGGGGTGATAAGTTACAATACAGCATCACCGGTCTATTGCGGTCTAACTGTGTCGGTGAGGCGGTAAATTTCCACAGGGCAGTGACTGCGTCACTGCAATTCACTTTGGAGGTGTGGCGGTGGGACTTGTAGTCCCGTACCACCCTCTGACGGTGATGGTACTACATGAGTCAGGCAGAAAAATTTTGCCTAACATGGACAGGTGAACGTGTGGCAGTGGGACTTGTAGTCCTGTACCGGGGATGCTTGATACAGCTTCCGCTTCACTTTATTTCCAGAGCTCATACAACATAGCTGCGAGAGAAAATAAAAACTTTACTACAAGTTCAAGCTCCCGCAAGAAATAAATTCCACTGGCAGAAGTACATGGATATTGAGATGTTTTTAACAACTGAATTATGATGAAATCCAACATCTTTATGCTATGTGTATATACATTTATGATTTTCTACCGATGTAACGAAAAAAATTAGTCTGATGCGATCTTATGGGAATCAAATTATTGACCAGTCACAGTTTCTTAAGAACATGTTTATAATCGATGGATACCCTGTAACAGTTACCAAGTACCAAGAATCGCTGGCTAAAGTCGAACGATAACCTACTTAGTTAGGGTTACCAGTTACGGAGCAACATGTATGAAATCAACAGTCAATATTAAAAATCCAGCACTGTGAAAGAGAATTCGTTCATTTCTCGTTGCTAGATGTCCGTAAACTAATGATGAGTAGGAAGGCTTGCGATGAAAGAGTTAGAGTCATATCTTGTCAGTTTTTTATCGTCTCGTTCCTTAAAGCACTTGAAGCAGACTGTCGCAGATTGCAGTAAACCCCATTATCAGCAGCGTCAGGATGCAATGGCGTACCCAGGATCCGAACTAGGAGGGGGGAGGGGGGCAGGTCATACTAGTCTCAGGAAACAAGGACTCCAGACAACATACAGCACTTCTTATTAAATAAAACAGTAAACCAGTGAAAAGCTGCTTGTAATAAACATTTTAGATACAAGAATGCACTTGTAGAATCCGAGAAAACATGCTACATTTCTTATTAAATAAAACAGTAAACAAGTTAAAAACTGCGCGCTCTTATAGGGAGGGGGGTGCAGCTGCCCCCCCCCCCCCCTGCCCCTCGCTGGGTACGTCCATGTCAGGATGTCTGCGGGTAGATTGGCGGAAAACAAAGTCAACAATCATCGAATTATTCTTCAGACTCTTAACAGATAATGTTCAGGAGGGTAAAAGTACGTTTCCGGAACAGCTTCCCACTTCATGACTCAATACTTCCGTACGACATCAGAGACGTCTATCAGTTATGCCTGTAGTCTCATATAAGATTTATTAAAATTCTGAAGGTAGCAGTGATAAAAGCCGTTCACAACATGTACAGAAACAAGACTGCTATTAGAAGAATCGAAAGGTTTGGAAGGGAACCGTTAGTTGAAAAACGAATACAGCATACTGGATGTTTGTATATGGAGCTAGCTGTGCACCAGCGCCCGATTATCCACGTAATAAGACTTAGCAAATTCCTGCGTGTGCAAAAATCTACCAAGTAAGGTATGAATGGTATTCTGCCTACCTTCAAATGGAAAGGCGAGGGGTTCAAATCTAAAATGAGTAGTTAAAATTTTAACTCATTACGTGTCGTAGGCTGACAAAACCGTAAAACTTACAGGAGAATTCTTTAGTGTTGTCCGAGCTAATTGTAATATTCCGAGCAGTTAGGATAGGGTTCTTATGATTACCAATTTTTGTAATCATACGATTTTAGTGGTTGACTCGTTCTACAGTTCATTTCCGTTTCTTACAGTTCTTTTCATACGAGCCATCTAGAGCAGTGATCTTCACACTTTTTTGCTCAAGGGGACCGCATATGTACCGATATTATTATAAGGTCGATGCATAAGTTCGTAGCGTTTTTCCACAGCAGTTTCAAATTACAGAGACTTTAGTCATCAATAACATATTCTCCTTCACTGGGGTAACTTGTCGACTCAATAGATGTAGAAATCACGTGTCGAAGAAATCGTAGAGCCATGTACGGAGCGCATTTTCACCCGGAAAAGAAGTTCCTTGAAGGTTGTTTGACAGAGTGCGGAAAAGGTAAAATCTGAGGGCGCAAGATAAGGTGAATAAGGGATGCGTAATGACTTACCATCCCAACTCTTGCATAGTGTTTTGTATCATTCTAGCAGATTGCGAGTGGGCATTATGGTGGAGTAGCAGCAGCACTTGGCACTGTCTTCCTGGTCGTTGTCGTTGGACTGCGTCTGCAAGACCTCTCAGTAGTGGACAGTGAACGTCAGCAGTGACGGCTACACATCGGGGAAGCAATTCGTAGTGCACAACCCAGTCGCTGTTCGTTGTTCCACCAGATGCCTAACACTATCTTTAGTGGACGCAGGCAAGTCTCCCTACAGAGCTTTGTTTGGCCTCAACCATTCCTTTCTTTCCTTATGTTATCATAAAGACACCATTTCTCGTCACTAGTCACGATACACGATAGGAATGGTCGGTGTTGTTCACGAGCCAATTGATAACGAGCAAGTAGAGATGCACATATGGCCACCCGCTGATTTTTATTGTTTTGGCTTAGAGTATGTGGTATCCATACACGCGATTTCTGAACCTTCCCCATTGCACGTAAATGCAGCACGACCACGGTGGAACGATAATTCATCACATTTGCGAGTTCTGGAGTACAATGATTAGAATCAGTGTGGATTGATGCGTTTAAGCGCTCCTCATCAAACCCCGAAGGTCTTCCTGAATGTGGCGAGTGGCATTATCCCCATACACCGCGCAAATGCTGTTGTCACTCTTCTATTAAACTCAAACAGAAGAACAGATCGGAAATGTTCCTATTTCTCCACTTGGGTCTCCATTTCCTAAAGGCCATAGCCTCACTACCGGCAAATGACAGAATGACAATACGTAATCTCAAATAGGAACATCTATGAATGGACCAATAGCAACCGGGATACCACCATGCAAAACAAAACCGCAACGAGCTTACGCAGAAAGCTAATATTATTGGTGACCCACATAAATTAGAATATTTTGAACCCACAACAATCTAGCTATAGTGAGGCGCGTTAAGGGGAGTTTTACTATCTTTTGGTTCAAAGAATCGATTTCTTTAAATTGAATTTTTGGATCCATAAAAGGGTTTAGAATCCACCCCTGAAACGGTTTTTCCGAATACAGAAATGTTTGTTATTAGCGGTTGAATAAAAAAATTCAACTGCCTGAAATCGGCCTTTTGCACACACCAGTGTTTTTTCGGGAATTTCGACTTTGTAGCCGCGAAAAACCATGCTATGTGCTTGCCCATGACTAAAACTGATAAAGTGATCAAGGAGCTTACGACGTACTACGACTTGGCAATCCGACGGCATTCCAATTGGGTGGAACAGATGAAGAAAGCAATTTGGGCAACGTATTTCCACAAGTGATCGACGGATGACCACCCACAGCACCAAAATTGTCCGGCTGGGGAAACTAGTTGGAGCAAGTGGCGCATTGCAGAGGCTACCGGGCATCTGGACGAATGTCAACACGACCAGCCGCTCTCCAAAGAAGTTCTAAAAGTGATTCATCCGATGTACGAGGCCCTTTCGGAGGACGAGTTATTGTACCGGTGCTTGGGAGGAAACACACGAAATTCAAATGAAAGTTTGAACGCGTGTGTTTGGAAGTTAGCTCCCAGTCATTTGTATTCTGGTGCGAAGACTGTGGAGATTGCGACTTTCCTGGCAGTGAGCAGATTCAACAAAGGGTATTCAGCAATTCTGAAGACCATGACAACGATGGACGTCACCCTGGGACTCTATACGATGCAGTTCGCCAAGCATTCGGACGACCACCGGATTCAAGCGGCCGAAAACTACCTGTCACCGGCCGTATGAGTGGCTCTGGAGCAGCGCAGGATGTACCAGATCGAGCAGAACGCCCTCTACGAGAAAGAGGAATAACTTTTTTATGGACCCGGAATATCAGATTGAACGTAAGTTGCATAATATTGCATTTATATGTAAAAAAAATGGCTCTGAGCACTATGGGACTCAACTGCTGTGGTTATCAGTCCCCTAGAACTTAGAACTACTTAAACCTAACTAACTTAAGGACATCACACACATCCATGCCCGAGGCAGGATTCGAACCTGTGACCGTAGCAGTCGCACGGCTCCGGACTGCGCGCCTAGAACCGCGAGACCACCGCGGCCGGCCATTTATATGTAGTCAAAACTTCAAACGCGTTTTCTCGAAATGGCTTTTTTTTTTATCGCGCGGTATGGTAACTTCAAATCTACTGAACCGATTGGTATGATTGTTTGTTTCCGACGAAGCTAACTAAGTTGTCTAGGAGTTGTACCACTTTTACTCCGATCCATTAACTATAAATATTTTTACAGGGCCGACGAAGTAAAAAAGTCGATGAGAAAAAACTATTTCTTTCAAATGGCCGTCATTTTGTTTCATATGGTCCAAATAACTTAAGCGAGATGCAACTTCTAAAGAATCTTATATACTTCGCTAACGTCAACTCAATTTTGATTTCAGAGGAGCCGGATGGCATGTGACATACCGCCCGTGGAGGTCTACATCGAAATTTTGTTTCGTTCCGACGGCACTTCTGCCTTTGCTCTTCGACATTTCCGGTCGAAAAAATACCAGTTCGTAGAGGAAATATTGGTAAACATTTTGGCGAAAGCTGACATTGATATCTATAAGACACCCAGAGAAAAAAAATTCTCAAAAAACATGTTATTTTCGGGCCAAAGATAGTAAATCTCCCCTTAACGTGGTCGCTGATCTCCAAATATTGATCGTTAAAAGTCGGCACCATTCGTAACACTTCGCGTCGCGTTCTCTATTTGATATTACTGCCACCACAAGCGATGCCAAGTCTGTGACACTTTAGTTGCTTCATGAAGTGTATTTTTTCTGTGTGTGATCTGAAGATTGATTGTCCGCCCCGAATACTAAGTGGTCAGTGCGACGGGTTGTCATGCCGATGGGTCCGGGTTCGATTCCCGGCTTGATCGGAGGTTTTCTCCGCTCAGGGACTAGGTGTTTGTGTTGTCTTCCAAAAAGTGGTGACACGAAGGGCATCCGGCCACCTCTTAAATGAACAATGCCAAATCCGACCGTAACCCTTCCAGCCTGCGAAAACTGCGGGACAAAGGCACATGCAAAAGAAGATCTTATGATTAATTGACTAATGACACTAATCATACTTATACACGTATGCATTATGAAATATGAGACACGATCACAAATACTTATTCAAGGTTTTGAAGGCAATTTTTCTTCCACGCATTGTGTTGGTTTACAACAGCCACAGTTTCGTTTCATATTTCTTCCGATAAACATGTACCGCATTTCAAGGTGACCGTCTCTACAATGCGCATACATAGATCCCTGGTACTTATGTGCAATATTTACAGTATACCGTAGCAGGCGATGGGTAGGAGATACAGACGTCAATGAGTTTTCCGTATTGGAAGACAAACAATAAACCATTTCGTCTCTCACATCATCAAAAACTGCAGTGGCCGCTCTACTTCACCCCTCTACACCTGAGGTAAGCGGCCAACTTAATCAGCTGACGACTGATTCACCTATGTTATTTAACCACATCTTAAAATAATACTGTCTCTGTAATTTTTTTTGTTTGTTACTGAACAAGAAAACTATACTCTCCAGAAGCTCTGAACAACTTTAGAATTACTGGACGCGGCTGTTAGTTGGTAGATACATATTATTACAGAACAGGGCTTGAACCGCGGCCCGCCCGGATATTTGATGGGGCCGCAAGCGTCCCGCAGGCTGCAGTTTGATGACCACTGATCTAAAGCGGAGACTGCTTTCTTGTTCGCGGGCTGCTGTAGTACAACACTTTATAGTTTCGCGGTTCCTGCGTTCCTTTTGAGTCATTGTTTGCTTGCCAGTCGCTGTGCACTAGTAGGATATATTACTACTGTTTAACAACAACAGAAGGTATTACGAGTGTGAAATATGATTTTGTCTAGTTATTGCAAAATTTGCCGACACGAAAACGAGGATAACTTTAAAATATGATAAGCATATTTGTTTTGTTTGTATGCGCTACCATATTTAATAGTGCAGGTATCAATTATCGGTGTTTGATTTGACAATAAAATAGTATTGTTATAATTAATTTACTTCCTGATACAGAAATGATTTACTTGCAGTGAGACACCAGAGCACGAGTGACTTTTTGAAACCATCCTTGCATTCGTGTAGGATACGGTGCCAGGTCTCTTACCCTGTAGACCCTCGTTTGTGAAAAGTCACGAAAATAATTTCTCGTGAGACAGTAAACCATTCAAAACAGGATAACCTCATCCAGTAGCGCTATAGTATAATGGCTGAAGTTCTAGCCTCATAAGCTAAAGCTCACGTGTTCAATACTTACATTACGGTTATTTTTAAAAAGCTTAACAAAATGATTGAGGTCTTTATTTTTATTCGTTTAAGTTGGTTTTATATATAAATCTTTCCTTAAATTTAACTTCTGTCCTAGAATGCCTCATTTAAATCACTGTATTAATTATATTATTTTATACAAATTTAATGAAGTCAATTTCTATAAAAACGTAATTGCAGTAGGTAACATTTTCTCATAGTGCGAAAATAATTTGTGTTTTAAATGACTGTATGAAGATAACCCTCCAAGAATATGTATACATCGTTTAGGGACTAATTCGTAGCAAATATACAGTGTGTGTAAATTTTAGTGAGCCTAGCCACCCTAGTTCCGTTCGGTAGATACCGGAAGAATTACACAGACTTCATATTCATTACAGCAAATATGTACCGAATATAATGAGATTTCCCGAAAACCTTGTAACTTCCGCGTGACATTTCAGCCATAGCAGGCGATCGTCACGAAACGCGTGTCGTCAGCCCCGACGATACTGCCTCCCCCCCTCCCCCCGTACAGTGCCCATATCACCCCACGAAAGTTCAGGTATCCCGTGTCCTCTTCCTCCATACATGTCTCAACAAGGCTTACTAAAACTTTTACGGACTGTATATAGAAGTTTCGTTTGCTATGCTTAATGGATGGGGTTAGTTGGCGTAATCTTGGTGTAAAGTAACAGCAGTGCTAAGTTTAATGGCTTCTACTTTATTACTGTGACACAGTTTTCCTGTCAGTAGCTCATATGTTAGCAATGCGCTCTTCTACGATCATTCTATTGCATTTTCAAGTATGATGACCATGTCTTATCATAGTAATAGCTCTGAGTTGAACTATACCCAATTTACATCATAGATGGGGAAATTTGGGTATAAAGTGTACTATTCAAGTAAAATACACTTTGATGTCCTGTTATGCTAAAAATAGCCAACGGTAGGTAAGAGTAGGACTATGAAATCCACGACAGAGTACAAATAAATTTCTGGAAAGGTTAATGAGGAATCAATAATGTGAATTTCAATACAAGATAAACAGACATTCTACTTCACGCCATTCTAGTAAATTTGAAATATCTCTCAAATCAGGTACACAAAACACTTCAACTATTTGTCCTACCTCAATCATTTCTGTATCGTTTACCTTCAGGAAAATGTAACGATGACCATCCCTCTTGTATTTGGATAAATACTTCACTGAACATTGGTTCGCTTGTGTGGGTCTTGCGCTGTTACGTAACCGCTCTACTCCTTCACTGTCTTACCGTATTCACTTTGCTAATGCACCGCAATCCGTGATCCTACTATTATTTCTGAATTTCAGTTAATTCTCGTAGTACAATCAAAGATTTCTACTTTCTCTTCTGTTTCATCACCTCTGTCACAAGGTCTATCAATGAGCGCCTTAGTGTTTCGTGTGGAATGTTATTGCTTTAGCAACAGAATACACTGGTTTTTCCTTTTTTTTTACTACTTCTCTGGCCTCTCCTGGCCTCTTCAAGATCACTTGTGCCATATGTGGATATCCTTACCTTAATTTGTGCATTTGGCTTGATTTGGAATGGAAATTAAGACCATTGTCCACTCTGACCTACAATTAAGTCCAAATCGTAATAGAACCCAGTAAGTTGTCCTCGGTGGTGAGTGTTCATCGGAGGTGAGGGTATCATCTGGAGTGCCCCAGGGAACTGTGGTAGGTCCGCTGTTGTTTACTATCTACATAAATGATCTTTTGGATAGGGTGGATAGCAATGCGCGGCTGTTTGCTGATGATGCTTTGGTGTACGGGAAGCTGTCGTCGTTGAGTGACTGTAGGAGGACACAAGATGACTTGGACAGAATTTGTGATTGATGTAAAGAATGGTAGCTAGCACTAAATACAGATAAATGTAAATTAATGCAGATGAATAGGAAAAAGAATCCTGTAAAGTTTGATACTCCATTAGTAGTATAGCGCTTGACACAGTCACGTCGATTAAATATTTGGGCGTAACATTGCACAGCGATATGAAGTGAGACAAGCATGTAATGGCAGTTGTGGGGAAGGCGGATAGTCGTCTTCGGTTCATTGGTAGAATTTTGGGAAGATGTGATTCATCTGTAAAGGAGACCGCTTATAAAACATTAATACGACCTATTCTTGAGTACTGCTCGAGCGTTTGGGATCCCTATCAGGTCGGATCGAGGGAGGACATAGAAGCAATTCAGAGGCGGGCTGCTAGATTTGTTACTCGTAGGTTTGATCATCACGCGAGTGTCACGGAAATGCTTCAGAAACTCGGGTGGGAGTCTCTGGAGGAAAGCAGGCGTTCTTTTCGTGAAACGCTACTGAGGAAATTTAGAGAATCAGCATTCGACATTGAATGCAGTACAATTTTACTGCCGCCAACTTATATTTCGCGGAAAGACCACAAAGATAAGATAAGAGAGATTATGGCTCGTACAGAGGAATATAGGCAGTCATTTTTCCCTCGTTCTGTTTTGGAGTGGAACAGGGAGAGAAGACGCTAGTTGTGGTACGAGGTGCCCTCCGCCACGCACCGTATGGAGGATTGTGGAGTATGTATGTAGATGTAGAAATTACCTCACATTCATAAATTGCAATTTACTGCCAAACTATCAGTGGTATACTACCAACTTTATTAATTTTATGTTTCAGACGAATGTAATGTATACATATTTGAGTTTGGTTTCTGTATCACAGCTGGTTTCTCACAGCACCTTTTCAGTAAATATTTTATATCTTCAGTGCATTGTTAAGAAAGGAAATATTTAATTCACAATGGGGTTATCACTGTGACCAACACAAATCATTAGCACCATATTACAGACACGCTTGAAATGTGGAATATATACTAAATTTTGAAACGTAGAAAGGTTAGATGACATAATATGAAAAAACACTGTCATTTGCACCCAAATTACCCCAATATACTCCAATCACCTCAACCCGCTCTAGAGTGGCAATTTTTAATATTTGACTATTACGATAGACCCATAAAAATACCGTAACCATAACGGCACTAGTGATCCCGACAATGCTTCGATGTTCTCGAATTGTATGTACATTCTAATCTCCTTCTCCCCCTTTCACTGTCAACATGTTCCTCCCTCTCTCTTTGTCCTTTCATCGTGGTATCCCTTCCTCTGACCATCACCTCCTCCTCCTCCCCCTCTCACTGGGCATCTCGTCCCACCAATCCTTCTCCATCTCCTCCTAACCCCTCTTCTGACCGTCTCTTCCTTCCCCCTTTATCTGTCCATTTTCGCCCCCTCCCCCTTCTCTGTCCATCTCCTCTTCTTCTCTCTCTCCGATCTCAAGCCTTGTTCATTGTTGAAACTTCCTGGCAGATTAAAACTGTGTGCCCGACCGAGACTCGAACTCGGGACCTTTGCCTTTCGCGGGCAAGTGCTCTACCATCTGAGCTACCGAAGCACGACTCACGCCCTGTCCTCACAGCTTTACTTCTGCCAGTATCTCGTCTCCTACCTTCTAAACTTTACAGAAGCTCTTCTGCAAAAAAATGGTTCAAATGGCTCTGAGCACAATGGGACTTAACATCTGAGGTCATCAGTCCCCTAGAACTTAGAACTACTTAAACCTAACTAACCTAAGGACATCACACACAACCACGCCCGAGGCAGGATTCGAACCTGCGACCGTAGCGGTCGCGAGGTTCCAGACTGAAGCGCCTGGAACCGATCTGTCCGTGGCTGTTACTGAACAGAGCTAACACAGAACCGACGCTGGACTGCGCAGGAAGTAATGACACGGGCGGGTACATCGAGGGCAATAGAACTCCGCATTTAATGACAGGACTTCAAGGTGCGCAAGAAGTGTTCAAAATAAGTACCACATCAGTTAACAGATGTATAGACGTGGACGTTATGCGAGACGAGCCGTATTACCCTGGAGCGATTTTAACGGGAAGGGAATGACATGCTAAATCGCATTACTGTGATTAATAAAATCTGGGCACGTGCATATGAACTAGAACTGAAAAACCACGACTGAAGATCGAGGTTCACCACGACGACACTATGTCCACACAATTCATCAGCAATGAAATTCATGTTCATTCTGGCGCATGGCAGCCACAGTATTGTGGAGTGCCAGGGAGTGCGACTCTGTTAGAGACGGTCGCACTATCAATAGCCAACACTACGGCAACTTCCTATTGTACCATCAGCTGGATAATGCAGTCACACTCCATGACAGTTCTACAGCCCAACTGCACATGTCAGCAAGAATTTTGTATAGCGGTGGGGGTGGAATATACTTTTCCACCCACCCTTTTCAGTAGACCTCAATCCACACGACTTCAGCCTAGTTCACTTCACATAGCCTGTTCTCTATTTGATATTACTGCCACCCTTAGCGATGCCAAGTCTGTGACACTTGTGATATTCGCTATTTTTGACTTCATTAAAACAGCAAATACGAGTAGTTAATACTTTCAGCCAGAAGGCAAATACTTGTTTGTAAATAATGATTAATGTATAATGAGGAGTCGCATGGCGACTGTGGAATTTTCTAAATAATGCAATTCGTCGTCTTTGGGCGGCAAACAGAAAAATACGTATAGATATACGATCCTTCACTATTTTGTTCGCTGGAGAACAAATGAAGCCTTGAGCGCTAAAAAGACTTGTACTGTTTTTCTCAAGTAAGACGGACGCAGATTTGTGGCAGTCTGATTTAATTTTTTACTAAATGTATAAAAACGTATTATGTCTAAGTTTGAGTGAAGTGTAATGAACTGTTATAACTTACCGTGACGACGCGCGAGCGACTCAAAGAAGACAATGGCTATATAAAAGAGCGCTCAATGGACATGATACGGACATAAAAATCTACCGTCATTGTAGTACTAACCTTAAGGTACGATATATGTTTTAGTAATAATAAATATTTGTTCTGGGAATACTGAATCATTTAGCAGTGTTCATTCCTATTATCTCCTCAGTATTATTTTCATTTTAATTATGCATTTTGCTAATATTACAGACACCCAGATCAGCAGTCCAATGTGCGTGTTACATTGATAAAAAGAAAACTGTTTTATCGTCTTCTTGCATCAGCTTTAATATTGAATTTCCCTTTTGTGTGATGTTAGAGTTGTTTTTGCGCCCTTAAGAACTTTCTGGTCCCTTAGGAAATTGTTTTGTCATAACAATAACTTCACAACCGGGTATGATCGTATCTACGATCATGAAGTAATTAGAAAGACGATAACGCAATTTCTTATTCAACAGCACGCTAGTTGTGACTGCCTCAAGCCACGCGAAACTGCAAGTAAAAACTAATCACATCTCATAATGCAATATTTTATGACAATGGTCAACCCATGATTCTTACGCCAACTGTGAATGATAAAACAGTAAACTAAATCTCAATTTCCAACTTTCCATTGAATAACATCATCACTCTTATTTTGTAACATCACACACTGTAGTTGCCTCATGAAGTGTTTTTTGTGTGTGTGTGTGATCTTATGATTGATTGATTGTCCGCCCCGATAGCTGAGTGGTCAGTGCGACGGGTTGTCATGCCAAGATGTCCGGATTCGATTCCCGGCTGGGTCGGAGGTTTTCTCCGCTCAGGGACTGGGTGTTTGTGTTGTCTTCCAAGAAGTGGTGACACGAAGGGCATCCGGCCACCTCTTAAATTAACCATGCCACATCCGACTGTAACAGTGTTGACCCTGCGAAAACTGTGGACAAAGGCACATGCAAAAGAAGATCTGATGATTAATTGACTTATGACACTTATGATACTTACACGCATTATGAAATATGAGACACGATCACAAATACTTATTCAAGGTTTTGAAAGTAATTTTTCTTCTACGCGTTGTGTTGGTTTACAACAGCCGCGGTTTCTTTTCATATTTCTTGTCATAAATATGAACGGCATTTCAAGACGACCATCTCTATAATGCGCAGACACAGATCCTGTTACTACATGTAACATTTACAGTATTCCGTAGCAGGCGATGGGTAGGAGGCACAGACGCCAATGAGGTTTCCGTACTGGAAGACAAACAATAAACCATTTCGTCTCTCACGTCTTCTAACACTGCAGTGACCGCACCACTGTACCCCTCTACACCTGAGGTAAGCGGCCAACTTATTAGCTCGCGGTCGACTCACCAATGTTATTTAACCACATCTTAAAATATTACCGTCTCTGTAAGTATTTTTGTTTAACTATAGTCTCAAGAAGCTTTGAACAACTTTAACGTTGCTGGATGCGGCTGTTAGTTGCTAGATACATGTTGTTACAGAATAGGTCTTGAACCGCGGCCCACGCGAATATCTGATGGGGCCGCAAGCGTCCCGCAGACCGCAATTTGAATACCACTCATCTACAGCGAAGACTGCTTTCTTGTTCGCGGGCTACTGCTGTATAACATCTTATAGTTTCGCGGTTCCTGCTTTTCTTTTGAGTCGTTGTTTGCTTGCTAGTCACTGTGCACTAATAGGATATATTACTACTGTTTAACAACAACAGAAGTTATTACGAGTGCGAAATATAATTTTATCTTGTAACTGCAAAATTTTCCGACACGAAAACGAGAACTACTTTAAAATATGATAAGCTTATTTGTTTTGCTTGTATGAGCTACCATATTTAATAGTGTAGGTATCAATTATCGGTGTTTGATCTGACAATAAAATGGTATTGTTATAATTAATTTACTTCCTGATATACACCTGAGACACCAGAGTACGAGTGACTTTTTGAAACCATCCTTGCATTCTTGTAAGATACGGTACCAGGTCTCTCTCCGTACGGCCATCCACCCTGTGGACCCTCGTTTGTGAAAAGTCACGAAAATAATTTCTCGTGAGACAGTAAACCATTCAAAACAAGATAACTTCATCGTTCAATACTTACATAGCGGTAATTTTTAAAACGCTTATGAAAATGATTGAGGACTTTATTTTTATTCGTTTAAGTTGGTTTTAAATATAATTCTTTCCTTAAATCTAATTTCTGTCCTTGAATGGCTCATTTCAGTCACTGTATTAATTATATTATTTTATACAAATTTAATGAAGTGAATTTGTATAAAAAAGTGATTGCAGTACGGTAGCATTTTCTCATGGTGCGAAAGTAATTTTTGTTTTAAATGATTGCATGAAGAAAACTCTTCAAGAAAATGTATATATCGTTTTGGGACTAATGTGTAGCAAATATACAGTGTGTAAGCATTGTAATGAGCCTAGCCATCCTAGTTCCGTTTGGTAGATACCGGAAGAATTAGACATACTTCATATTCATTAGAGCACATATGTACCGTATATAATGATATTTTCCGATACCTTGTTACTACCGTGTGACATTTCTGCGATATCAGGCGATCGTCACGAAATGCCTGTCGTCAGCCCCGACGCAACTGCTCTCTCCTCCTCCTCTTCCCCCCCCCCCCCCCCCTTCGCTGCCTTACAGCACCCATCACCCCACGGAAGTTTAGGTACCCCATCTCCTCTTCCTCAATACATGTCTTAACAAGGTATACTAAAACTTTTACGGACTATATATAGAATGTTTCGTTTGGTATGCTTAATCGATGGGATTAGTTAGTGTAATGTTTGTATAAAGTAACAGCATTGTTAACTTTGGCTTCTACTTTATCACCTTTACACAATTTTCCTGTTAGTACCTCAGATGTTAGCAATGCAACCTTCTAGGATCATTCTATTGCATTTTCAAATATGATGACCATGTCTTATCATAGTAATAGCTCTAAGTTGAAATATACCCAATTTACATCATTGATGGGGAAATTTGGGTATAAAGTGTACTATTCAAGTAAAATACACTTTAATGTCCTGTTATGCTAAAAATACTATTGCATTTTCAAATATGATGACCATGTCTTATCATAGTAATAGCTCTAAGTTGAAATATACCCAATTTACATCATTGATGGGGAAATTTGGGTATAAAGTGTACTATTCAAGTAAAATACACTTTAATGTCCTGTTATGCTAAAAATACCCCAACGGTAGGTAAGAGCAGGACTATGAAATCCACGACAGAGTAAAAATAAATTTCCAGAATGGTTAATGATAAATCAATAATGTGAATTTCAATACAAGGCAAATAGACATTCTGCTTCATGCCATTCAAGTAATTCTGAAATATCTCTCATTAAAACCAGGTACACAAAACACTTCAACTGTTTGTCCTACATCAATCCTTTCTGTATCATTTATCTTCAGGATAAGGGCATATACTTACAAATGGTAAAATAAAGACTAAGAAAAATTAAGTGCTTTATCTACTGAATATGCATGGCAGTTTCTTTAGGGACTATAAAGAAATGTTATGGGAAGAGGAGCTTTCTGTAATTTTTACTGGGAGCTCAACTTATGGTGATGCTCTTCTTAGATGGCTTGAGTACAACGAAGCTGGAGTGGAAATAACAGACACATTTCCAAAAGTAGATGAAATTATAGTTCCTATTGTTAAACATGAACCGAATTATGAGTTTGAACACCAAGAAAATATACTGAAAAATCCTAAAATTCCAGTATATTTCTATAAACTATAAACGTGGAAGTAGCTGGTTTAGGGAACAAGAAATATTTTGAGCAACATATCAAAAATTGATCCGACTTAATAGAAATTTATTTTATTTTATTTTTTGCATTTCAAACTAATCGAAAAAATTAGCAGTTGCTGATTCATTACTATGATCACGCAAAGCTGCATAATGTATACTCCAAAAATGGAAGAAACGATATATTTCCTCAGGAAGGATGAAATTTGTAACCACTAGATAATTATTTGCAAGCTTATGACGCTTTCTTCGATTTCAAACAAGTTACGCAACTGAAAGGAGATGTTGTTATAAATCCTTATAATTTCATAACAAATTATCCTGTATATGTGATTAAGATGATGTACAGAAAAAATATTGTTACAAGTCAAAAGAAAACAATGAAACTGATGGGTACATTTAATGATAAAGTACTGAAACACACACTTCTCTACGTAGTCACGTACAGTAAGAAAAAGTTTACACTGGATTCTGAACACAGAATATTTACTGAAAACTTTTAATTAGTAGATAACATCCGATGTGATTCCCCATATTTTTTTATGGATAGCCCTTTTCATTAAGATTATGTCAGCATTTTGAATTTTTAAAACTGGTTAATATTTAGTTGAGAAATTAACGAAAATGGATCTATTCCAAAGGCGCTGTTTCTGGATGCCGGCTGGTGGGAGATATTGCGTAACTCCTGCCTCTAGAAGGCCTTGTGACTGAATCAACTCAGAGGTGGCAAGTGACAAGTATTTGTCTCTATTCAGTGTGGTCATATATGCTGTGCACTAAGAAATCAAAATAGAACGCGTAAATCTGAAGGGAGCGGTGGTGTTGCGGATGGTCTCCTTTCATCTCCAATAGCATCCCTTGGGGGAGATGGATGGAGGAGTTACTTCTTCATTGGCAATTTCTCGCATCTGTGCATGCAAATCCCTCCGTCATGGTTATGTCGCTCTGCCATTATAAGTTAGAATACTAAGTGACATCACCTGACCAATGATAAGCATGACCACTGCTATTAAGGAAGCAGCTTTGCTGCTGTGGTATTGTCCAAAGATCCAAATGCCATAGCAAGGTCAGCACCTTGCATCGGTACCAGGGCAGATGATTTCTCACTGAATACTGCAATGACAAATGGGGGTCACTGGCAAAGCTACACCCTGTATCAACTTTGCAGTACCATTAAGATGCAGATACACAGCCGAGCAGTGGAAAACTGAACTTCAGTTCAGGATCAAATTTTTTGGAAATTTGTGGTAAGGTCTTATGGGACCAAACTGCTGAGGCCATCGGTCCCTAAGCCTACGCACAACTTAATCTAACTTAAAATAAAGTACACTAAGGACAACACACACATTCATGCCCGAGGGAGGACTCGAACCTACGACGGAGGGAGCCGCGCGGACTGTCACAAGATGCCTGAGACAGCACGGCTACCCCGCGCGGCTCACGATCAGAGCTTACAGCAGCAGCATCCTACATAGGACACCTGTGCATTTCATTTCTAATGCTGGAATTACTTTGTATCTATTTTGTAATAAAGTGAAGTAACTAACATTTTACATGTTTCAATTTCTACTCATTCTGCTCTTGGAGGAAATAAAGAACACACAATTGCACTGACTGCTATGTACAACTTCACACACAATGGTATAGAGAGGTGAGCTACAGAGTGGTATGGCAACTGCCATCGTAACAAACTGGACAGGAGTAGAAATAAAAAGTGGACAAGCTAACACAATAAACGGAAAATTTATTAACTTGTATTTCTCCAAGCATACGAAGACTCATTACACATAATGCAGCAAGAATTAGGGTGCAGATATCAATGTCAACAAGGAAGAGACTTGCCGTACTAAGTATGAACAATGATGTCATAGTAAAGAGGCACCAAGTACAAGTGGGGCGTCTGGCTACAAGTGGTCACGCTACATTATCGCAGAAGATGCTGAGTAGTACGGTGGTGTGGTGGTTATGAAACTAAAGTGCTGCATGGAGGATCGTAAGTACAAAACTCACCTGGCCTCTACAATTTTAATTTCTATATTCGGTTCGAGTACATTCTAGAAGTATTCACAGATGTCAAGAATCATTGTAGTCGAATGTTCTGTGGCTGTGTATATACTGCATGTGTTCTGGCCGGAGGCAGCTCGCTCCGAGCTGTTGTATGTGCAACTGCTGAATAAACCTTCGTTAAGTGAATTTAGTGTTCGTCATTCATTTAATTACACCCTCTTCTACGTGACATTATTCTGGTGGAGGCGCCGGGTATTGAAACTTGTGATTGCTCACATTATTGACGACACAGTGGCTCCCATTAGGCCACGACAGAGTCGCCGTAACGTGGCTAGAAACCCGAGTTCGAGCCACATTCAACAGATCTCAATCTATCGGAGACAGAAGAAGAAGAGGACGTTACGATGAGAGCAACTGTGTGGTACCACATGACACATCCTTCCGGATTCTCTGGTGACGATGGCAAAGATCCAAAGAAGTCGCTGAAGGTATATGAGCGTATAGCCAAATTTAACAAATGGGATGACGCCGTGTGTTTGACTAACGCATTTTTCTACTTGGAGGGGACTGCCAAGCAATGGTATGAGAACAACAAGGAGAAGTTCACAAGCTGGGAAGTATTCCAGGCGGAACTGCGCAAGTATTTCGGCGACACACAACAACAGAAGTGCAAGGCTGAAGATAAATTAAAGTGCAGGGCACAGCGTCCAGGAGAAACTACAGAATCCTACATTCAAGATGTCTTGGAGCAGTTTAAAATAATGGATCCTCTAATGAAGGAGGAAGATAAGGTTGCATATCTCATGAAGGTTGAGGCTGAACACGTGTATCCAGCCCTACTCCTGAAGGAGGTTTCGACAGCAGACGACTTCATAAAATGTTGCCAGTATATCGAGACAATGCATCAAAAAAGAATTACACGCAAGAAGTTTGAACGGCTTCGAAACGTCGTATCGATGTCTGCGATGAAGGAAGCAACTGATTTCACAAATGTTCTTCGTCAGATAGTGAGAGAGGAAGTTCTGAAGGCACTTGGATTGCACAGCGAGCAAAAAACCGAGACGCTTCAAGATGTCATAAGGGAGGAAGTGGAACAGACATTGAACCCAATCTCTCGTTCTTCATTTCCCTTTAAAACGGTGAAAAAGTCGAGACCCAGGCCTAATTACGTTCCTACAAGGCCGCATGAGGAACCTGTTTGGACACCAAGGAAGACTGACGTCTGGAGGACCTAGGATGACCAAGTAGTATGTTTCCACTGCGTACGACCGGAACCTGTGGTGCGAAATTGTCGAGAAAGGCCGCGGGTATTTGATGACGCCCGCGCCAGAAGACAGCAGACCGATCTTAGCCGACGCCAACTCCTGGACGACGAAGATGAACAAGAAGATGTGGGTGCAGGACGACGTAGGTCACCATCGTCGCAAGCTAGCCGCTGGAGAGGACGCTACCCAACACGCCGATCAAGGTCTCCATCGCCGTTTAGAAGCTCCAGCCAAGCACCCAACAGCCACAACCTGGAAAACTAAAGGGTGCGACCATCCTTAAAGGTGTGGCCGCCGAAGAGAAAAATCCTCCGCCGTAAAAATGATAGGAAACTACGTCGTTACCCTCATAGATGGCCCACGAGTCCAAGCTCTTGTGGACTCTGGAGCATCATATTCAGTCATTTAGGAGAAGTACCGTCGCCAGTTGCAGAAAACTGTATTCGTCGACAACAGAACATCTCTGCTGAAGCAGGCCAATGTGAAATGTGTAAAACCTACAGGATGATGTACCATTCGTGTAGGTATAAGTAGCCATACACAGTCCTTAGGATTCATCGCCTTACAAGAGTGTAGTCATGACGTCATTCTCAGATGGGACTTTTTGAAAGCTACTCAGGCAGTTATAGATTGTGGGTGCTCGAAGATTATGCTAGACGAGATGAGATGCTGTGGACAGGAAGATGCGCATCTGAGTGTGTGGAGACTGTGTGTGCTGTATGAAGTGAACATTCCTGCAGTCAGCGCTAGAAAGGTAACTGACATGTGCCATGCCATGCATCAAGCCATGTATCTTGTAGTGGAATGCAAGAGAAGCATACCGCTGAAGAATAACTTGGTCATCCCAGCAGCGTCTGTCGCATCGTTTAAGAACGGATTCGCTGAATTCTGGATAGTTAACTGTCGCCGAGAACCACAGATCCTTCCAAGACGCATGTGCGTAGCAAACGCTGAGCCATTAATTGAATAATAGCTGAGCAACATAGAAGCCTCCCATGCCACGTCTGTAGGCGAAATTAGCGCCACCACTACCAGACAAGATCTTCTAGCTCAACTATCACCAGATCTCACTAAGGAACAACAGAAGTAGCTACTTGCCATTCTTCAAGAGTTCTCTGAATGCTTCAATCCACAGGTGAAGAGCAAATTAGACAAATCGAAAGTGAAGCACCGGATTAGCACTGGAGGTCATCAACCAATAATCCAGAGAGCAAACCGCGTGTCAGCAATAGAACGTCGAATAATTCACGAGGAGGTAGAGAAAATGATGAAGAATGACATCATTCAGCCTTCACAGGGCCCATGGTCGTCACCAGTGGTCCTCGTCAGGAAGAAGGATAGCAGGTGACCCTTTTGTGTTGATTACAGGAAACTTAATAATATAATTAAAATGGATGTTTACCCTCTTCCACGAATTGACGATACATTAGATTGTCTGAAGGGGGCAAAGTTTTTCTCAACCATGGACATGTACTCGGGATACTGCAAATTGAAGTAGATGAGGCTGATCGTGAGAAAAGTGCATTCATCACCCCTGAGGACCTGTTTGAGTTTAAGGGGTCGGCCGCTGTGGCCGATCGGTTCTAGGCGCTTCAGTCCGGAACAGCGCTGCTGCTACGGTCGCAGGTTCAAATCCTGTCTCGGGAATGGATGTGTGTGATGTCCTTACGTTTGTTAGGTTTAAGTAGTTCTAAGTCTAGGAGACTGATGACCTCAGATGTTAAGTCCTATAGCGCTCAGAGACATTTGAACCATTTTTTTTCTTTTTTTTTTGAGTTTAAGGTAATGCCGTTTGGTTTGTGTAATGCACCAGCAACTTTTGAACGGATCATGGATAATCTTCTAAGGCACCTAAAGTGGTCGAAGTGTCTTTGTTATTTAGAAGACATTATAGTGTTCTCAGGGACATTTGATGTACATATGAAAAGTCTGAGGGCCGTTGTTGAGTGTCTCCAACAACGCGGACTGAAACTTAATCCACGAAAGTGTCTCTTTGGAGCAAAAGAAATCAAAATACTTGGACACCTTGTGTCAAACGAAGATGTACTGCCAGACCCAGAAAATGTAAGATCTATAACGCAATTTCCTATTCCTAAAAGCATTAGAGATGTGAGAAGCTTCCTCCGATTATGTTATTATTACCGTCGTTTTATGAAAGACTTCTGTATCAAAGCCAAGCTACTCCAAGAGTTGTTAAAAGCTGATGCTAAATTTATGGTGCTCAACAAGATTCTTTCGATGTGCTGCGAAAAGCTCTGAAAACTGAACCTGTAATTGGTCTGTATGATGAGAGAGCACCTACAGAACTACACACAAATGCCAGCGGGTATAGGATCGGTGCTGTTCTCGTGCAAATTTCAGATAGAAAAGAGAAAACTATACCCTATGCTTCTAGGACACTTACAAAACCTGAGAGAAACTACAGAAAGAGAATGTCTTGCTGTGATCTGGGCCAAGTGCAAATTTTAACAGTATCTCTATGGAACGCCATTCACAGTTGTTACAGACCATCACTCACTTTGTTGGTGAGTACAAAACTCACATGGTCTGTACAATTTTAATTTCTATATTCGGTTCGAGTACATTCTAGAAGTATCCACAAATGTCAAGAATCATTGTACTGGAATGTTCTGTAGCTGAATGTATGCTGTATGTGTTCCGGCCAGAGGCAGTTCGCTCCGCGCTCTTGTATGTGCAAGTGCTGAATAAACCTTCGTTAACTGAAGTTAGTGTTGGTCATTCATGTAATTACACCTTCTTCTACGTGATAATATCGCGGCAGTAAAGGGCGCCCGCGGTACAGAGCTGCACGAGGCATGGCTCAGCGAATGCACACCACTGAATCCGCCAGATCCCATACATCCACTGTCTCTGTTGGACAGGAGTTTATAAGGCTGTTGTCAACGTTGACCCCCATTCCATGGTATCGATGATACGTGATACCACGTATCCCACACAAAACATTCTCACCATCGTTATGTAGTGTAGACCAGCGAACAACGATGGGGGGCGTGGCGAGGGAGGCGAGGGGGGGGGGGGGGGGGGAGGTACACTGCATGCAGGTGACAATGAAGAGACACTGGCAGAAACTAAAGCCAATCTCAAGCAATCGCCTTTGCCCCAGCATTTGCCCTCAGCCTGCCTAGATACAACGACCAACACACCAGGCAGAGGGCATGCACCCATATGCAGAGGAGAGCAGTAAATGAAGATGGAGGCATCTCTATATCTGCAGAGGGACCTGAGGCAGCACGAGGGAGAGCCGCTGGGAAGAGAATCCCATCCTCAGAAGACTGTGATTGTCGAGATGGCGACGATCTTGAGAGAGTGTCGACTTCAACCAGGTCCAGGATTAGAATTGACGGTGTGGGGCCCACAGGAGCCAGATGCAACGAGGACTGCTGTGTCCAGACAGGCATGTAATTGGAAACGACAAAGCCTGTAATAGGATGATGCAATTCACGTAGACGATTTTGATTCTCATGGCTTTGCAGCAGTCCTTTCAGTCACTGCAGAAAAAAGAGAGGGAACGTCCAAAATGATGTACAATGGTGCCTCGCTTGCAGTGCCTCAATCTGCCATACAATCTATCAAAGACCGAATCGTTAGTGTGATACTTTGCCTTTCTCGGTAGAGTGGGTGCCATCCACCAGGGCGGGTGCAGAAATTGAAGCAATGTGCGGTGGTGCCATCCATGGAATAACTCTACTGGTGATGTTCCATCGGGTGGATGGCAACTGTAGGAAGACAATAAGAGTGGCAGAGCCTCATCCTGTGTCTGGGAGGCACGACGTTTGTTCACCTGTTGCTTGAATGTTTGTACAAACTGTTCAGTTTGGGCTTTGGATTGCAGGTGGAAGGATGCATTCATGATGTTGTTGGTACCACAGGTGGTGAAAAACTGTTCAAACTGGACAGCAACAAACTCAGGTCCATTGTCAGTCACAATCACTTCAGCTAGTCCCTCGAGGAAAAAGATCAACGACAGGGCCCAGATTACGGAACGAGCCTTAGCAGAGTGCATAGGAATGACAAAGGGCAATTTGCTGAAAGCGTCAATGGTGATGCACCAATGTGTATTCCAGTAAGGACCGGTGCAACCGTAACGAAGGTGCTTGAGGTTTGGGTCATTCAGAGAACTACTGGGGCTGACTTATGTTCAGCATAGACTTGGCACCAAGAAGTCAACCGTTCAGTCTGCTCATCCAGGCCATGCTAAGTGCAATGACATTGCACCAGCTGCTTGTTGCCAATGCCAGTCCAGTGACTATAATGTAGCAAATGAAACACATCAGGCTGGAGAGCCTGAGGACCACAACATGTGACTAGTCATTATCGGTGAGGAGCAAGATGACGCCTTGGTGAACTCCAAGGTCATACTGATGTGCAAAACGCAGAGCGATGAATCCGTCTGGCTAAACGCGGCCAATCGGTGCAAATGTAGATTAATAGACTCTGCAAATCAGGATCCACTGCTATGGCCTAGACAATTTTCCAGCGATTAATCGGAAAGCTAAGTAAAGTTTCTGTGTCTTGTTCATCAGTGTAGCAACAAGAAGCAGAGTACTTGTCGAATGCGGAATTTGGACCAACAGGGAGGCGAGAAATAGCCTTTGCGTTGGAATGGTTAGAACTGGGCCAATCCACAGACTCATATTGGTGATTCAACAAAAGAAGAGCCCATCGTCACAGCTTCGGAGCTGTTCGAGTTGGAACTGACTGAGAAGAGCTAAACATAGGCTGTAGAGGTTTATCATCAGTCACCAAGTAAAATTTTGTGGCAAATGATAGTGGTGAAACTTAGTGACATCAAAGGCGAGAGTCTCCTTTTCAATTTGCGATTAGTTACGCTGATCTTTGTTCAACAACTTCGAAACAAAGGCAATCAACCTGTCAACAGCACCAAATTCATGCGACGAAATGGCTCCGATGTCGTAAGAGGAAGCACCACAGCCAAGATCACAGGTTTGGAAGTTAGTGGTAAGGTCTTATGGAACCAAACTGCAGAGGTCATCGGTCCCTAAGCTTACACACTACTTAAACTAACTTATTCTAAGGACAAGACGCACACCCATGCCCAAGGGAGGACTCGAACCTCCGATGGAGGCATCGATGCAGACCGTGGCAAGGTGCTTTAGACTGCGCAGTATCAAAGGTTTGGTTGGATCAAAATGAACAAGGCATCGATCACTACGTAAAGCATCTTTCAACTTATGGAAGGTAGACTGACACCATTGCAACGAAACAAAAGGAAAATTTTCCTGTGCAAGTGATGCAAGGGAGCCACGATCATTGCAACATCAGGAATAAAGCGGTTGTGGTGTCTGAGCTTCCGTAACACAGCCAGCAATTCCCGGACTTTTCGTGGGGATGGAGGGTCACAGACAACAGGCAAATGTGGCTGCAATGGGTGAACACCCTGGCTATTAATTACATGTCCTAAGTACTCAAGCTCAGTATGAAAAGCACACATTTTTCTCTCTTACATTATATGCCGCTGCAGACAACTCTTGAAACGGTTTGTGAGTATTGCTAATGTGCCCTTCAGGAATGCGACTAGAGACGACAATGTCATGTAAACAATGCGAGCAAAAATAAACTTTCGCGGTCAGCTGGACCTGGAAGTGCAGAAAAATGGCACTTCCAAACGGCTATCTCAAAAATTGGAAGAGAGCCATATAAGTGTTAATGACAAGGAGTTGTTGAACTGTTCATCCTGAATTATCTGCAAGTAAGCGTCGCACAAACCAATTTTGGAAAAGTAACGACCGGCCCCCATTTGTCCATCAGGTTTTCTGGGGGCTGCAAGCAATAACTGCCAGTGATTGAGGAATCACAGTTTTCCTAAAATTGGCACACGGCCGTAGTCTGCAGGACGGTTTCTTTAAAATAACAGGAGTGGACGCCCACTAACTGGCAGTAATGGGTGCTACGACGCCATTGACTTGCAGAGCAGTAAGCTCCTGAGCCAACTGTTCTCGAAGAACCTGATGGAAACGACATGCTCTAAGAAAGTGTGGCTCTGCATTGTCGTTCATTGTGGCATGGATAACAAAATTATTGGCTTTACCTAAACCCTCAGAAATCAAATCCTTAGATGCCCGAGGGTCAAAAGTAGAAATAGCAAGTATAATGTCTTGAATTATAATTCCAAACAAATCAAAACAGCCTAGACCAAAAATATTGGCACTATCTCGGGAGGAAAGTACCGTAAATGTGACTGTCTTCGTCAAATTTTGGAAAATAGCAGGAAGGCTACAAGTGCCTAAGGCAGGAATTTCTTGGACATTATACACCGTCAGCATGTGGCGTGATTTGCACAACCTAGGCTTGTCAAGCAATTCGTAAGTGCGCACAAGCAAGGACACAGATACAAAATTCTATAAAGAGTAAATGGTTGAGAATTACATCCGGTAACACTCATAGGAAAATGAAAGTCTCTAATGATCGGCAACTAGACCATGGAAAAAAAGCCAGATGAAATCTACGATAGCATTTATAGACATTATTCATGTTTGTTTCATCTGTTTTTAACTCTTCGTTGGGACACGCGTGTCTTGCAGAATTTCGGGTCAACTTGGCGAATCAAATTTCCGTTGCCCGAGCATGACTTACATGATAATATGTGCTTGTATTTCACGCAATGAACAAATCCACGAATAGAGTTGTCTTGATCTTCCAGCACATAAGAATTGTCCCAAACAATGCTTTTTGCTTTCGGACTTGGGTTTTTGTGATGTAACTCATTCTTCTGAATTTGTTTTACTACATACTCCACTTGCGAACTTTATAATGCAGCATTGCCTTCTTAGTAAGGCCGACGGTAAAAGAATTCAAAGTCCATAAATACTAGCTCATGGCAAATAATGGAAGAAATTCCATGAGCACTAACTAACGACGTAATAATAATCGTTAGTTGCTGAAAGCTGCGCGGAACGCATCATATAGGCATTTTTACGGGCTAGTGGGCACTATGGAGTCTTTGTCCTTCGCAGACCACCAAATAGCAGAGACACTCGACTTGACGGGTCAGACAACAGCAAGCAGGCCTCACAGTTGTGTCAAAACACACAGCCCGACACGAAAGGGTGCGTAACTAGTGGCTCACCCGAGCATACGCGCACTATGCTGACCTCCGTCACGTGGACGCACAGCTTAGCTACGATATTTCTGTGGTTTACCCGAGTAACCAACGCCCCAGGCGTTCTACTAAGGCTGCCAGTTCTGTCGAGCAACCAGTTTACAATCCTGTCGCTCGCTAGTCCCAATAATGGCGTACGTAGGTATTACGGTCGTAGCCCGCAATTACGTGTACAATCAGAACACAGACGCCTCTGCACCAGCACTAAAATCATCTTCAACGTTCTGCTGCCGTGGACCATCAAAACAAATTGGCCCTCGTTCGTCCTCAATTTTTCATGTTTTATTTCTGTATTTCTAAATGCTCCAAGATTTCTTGCGTGTGTCCACGTGTTTCTCTTTTTACCGACAGATCGGTTTCTTCCTGTTCCTTAACCTTTGGTTATGTAGAATAACAGCATTTTTGACACTCGTTTCCGTGATTTCTAATTTATTAAGGGTCTAACACTTCTTGGAAGAGTATTTACGCGCGCCTGTGAGACAATACACATGTTTAATTGAACATGCAGCGGACTAATATTGAAGTACAGTTGTGCTACTTCGTCCCGTCTTTAGTTGTAATCCTGGTTGGCTAGCATTACTGTCATAGAGAGGGCCGGAAAAGTAAATTAAGCGTGCAGCAGGAGAAGATTCTGATTGATTAGGCAACGGCCAGAACAACGTGCTGGGACAGTAGGTTGCTCTTTCTGAACCCCGCCTGTGGGACAGGCACCGTTTTCACATGGGAAGATACTAAAATTATGGTATCGGTACAGTTAATAGCTTACTTATTCATAAACTTCTGTACTTATGCTAATTTCCCCGCATGTTAACCTCGATATACATTTCCCCTACTGCACAATAAATGACTTGCCAACACCAGCTGTGCTGTCACGACAGCTAACACTGCCTGCGGTTTCTCACGCCCTGGCCCCTGTATAAACTGTCTGCCCACGCCGTCGGCACGTCTCTGCAGACATACAGTTTCATCTCTTATGTTCATTCGAATTAAATAAGCTAGGAAGCAATTAATTCCTAATGGCACACTGAAACATGACGTGATGTTTAATCTCGCTTGTTGAACATCAAATTTTAGCTGATGCAAGTTGTTGTCTTCTACGACCCCCACCCTCCTGCGGCGGGGGGAGAGGTGGGAGAGGGAGAAGAGGGAGCAGAGCGCGAGAAAGACAAAGAAAACAGAAAAACCACAGCTAAGACTAGGTAAATGGAAGGACGGATTGGTATTCCTAGGCAGCGTTAGCTACCTGCTGTACTCACCATTGTGACCCACATGAAATGAAAAATCAATGAAGAGCATGTTGTAAATGTAAAATGATAACCTTCTAAGCCGTGTAACGAGCAAATACGTACTTTATAATTCTGCAGCTCCATCTTTTAATTTCTAACAACTGCTTGACCCACGCCGTCTTTCCCAAAAAATTTCTTTCAAAAATATTATATTCAGTCCCGCAAAATAAAGGGAGAAGAATACCGTTAACGTTTATTTCCCTGTTATACAGGCACCGAGGATCGACAACTATAAAAACGTGGAAATAAAATGGTTACGGATTTCACGCGGTTCAGTTACCGTCCGATTTCTGGAAACAAATCCCTACTGCTTCTACATTCGTTAACTGATTATATATTTCAATGACCTTCGTTTCGGGCACGTACTATGGTGGAAGTACAATTGCTTGGGGATACCAGGTACAACAAAGAGTTCACTGCTTATTATTACAAGCCTGTCGATGGAAGTAATTTCACATATCGTTCACGGAGAAAACTGTTGAGGAGACACTCCACAACAAATACAAGTCTTTCACAGTGACAATGTCATTAAATTTCAGTCTGGTATCTCCTCTGCCGTTTTAAACTCCGATTATGCCTCAAAGTACATAGACAGTGCACCGACATTGTTCATAATTTTGGGACATTTAACGGCGAATGAACTCTGTGGCTCACGATGCCATGCAAAATAAACTTTAAGTGCTTGTTCTTTGTGCATATCCAATATATGCTCGTAAATTGCATTAAATTTTTATTTGTTTTCATAACTTCAAATAATAAATGCCGTAACGTCCTCTCGGATAGCTTCAGTTTATCATCTACGAAGGTGAGTCAAATGAAAACCTTTAATATTTTTTTAAAGTATTATTTATTGTACCGAAATGGTACAAATCTGTATCACTTTTCAACATAATCTCCCTCACGCTCAATGCAAGTCCTCTAGCGCTTACAAAGTGCATAAATTCCTTTAGAAAAAAATTCTTTTGGTAGTCCGCGAAACCACTCATGCACCGCGTGGCGTACCTCTTCATCAGAAAGGAACCTTTTTCCTCCCATTGCGTCTTTGAGAGGTCCAAACATATGGAAATGACTTGGTGTTGAGGAATGGCGCCTTTCTTTGCTCGCTCTCTTTTTTTCCGGTTGGCGGAAGCGAACCCAGGTTTCGTCCCCAGTAACGATTCTTGCAAGGAACCCATCACCTTATCATTCAAAGCGCCAAAGAAGTTCTTCACAAGCATCAACACGTCGTTCTCGCATTTCAGGAGTCAGCTGCCGTTGCACCCATCTTGCAGACACTTTGTGAAACTGGAGCACATCATGCACAATGTGGTGTTCTGACCCAAGACTAATCTGTAAACTTGCTGCAATGTCATTCAGTGTCGCTCGGTGGTTTTCCTTCACAATGGCTTCAACTGCTGCAATGTTCTGTGGAGTCACAACTCGTTGTTAGAAATTAAAAGATGGAGCGTCTTCCACTGGAGTCACTACATTTGCGAACTTCCTGCTCCATTCGTAGACGTGCTGATGTGACAGACATGCATCGCCGTACTGAACCTTCATTCGTCGATGAATTTCAACAGGTTTCATATCTTCACTACGCAAAAACCGAATAACAGAACGTTGTTCTTCCCTGGTGCAAGTCGCAAGTGGGGCGTCCATCTTTATACTGATACTGCACTATGCTGCCACCTACAGGCCATTCTGCACGCTATTTGTAGCACGCTTACCAACTTACAGGATGATGGCGCGAAATTTCGATTTGATATTAAAAATTTAAGGTTTTCATGTGACTCACCCTCGTACATTGCTTTCTAAACTGCGCAAGACGTTTTTGGGCGATTTTAATTATTTGGACTGTCTGTACTTTTTAAATCAGGTCCGGTACCTCGTTCTCAATATCTTTTTGAGCCCAGGAAATCGCGACGTGTGTGATGGGGCTGAAACGAAACCTGGATTATTCAGACAAGTTGAACAGAGAGCGCTGTGAGAGCAGCCGCGAACGGTACACGACAGCCAGAGAATGCTGTCCAGTCCGGCATCACGACTCGACAATCCGTTCCAGTCTTATGCCGCGCGCTCATCGTCACTTCACAATAAGAAGGACTGACAGCAAATAACTTTGCCGGCCAAACTGGTGACACCTCAGTTACGTCGTTCCACTATTCACAGCGAGACAGGAACTGTTTAACACCGTTCTCGTAATGTTCGCCCTAGATCAACAGCATTAGGTAATGAACGCTGCTTGCAAAGTAACGGTTTGAAGGTTCGCAGAGAAGACTGCAACAGGACTGCGCATTGCCTCTTTGGGGCAACAGGGAAGGTTATGTCATACAAGGCAGCACACAACTCCACATGATCAGTTTTGTCTGTAGGCATCCTTTATGAACAATCGTGTACAAATATCCCAGCACTGTGGTGTACGAATAAAACGGACTAATGAATACTGGAATGATGTCTGGATTGATGGCGTCGGGTTTCTTTCCTCGAGTGCAGGATTTTTCTGATGCCTGATGATCGTCACAGAAGATGGCGAGGGCTCCGTACACCATGACACCAGCAGTGACGCTGCTCTGCCTCTCCAAAACGTTGGAAGACTGAGTCGTCTCCAAGATCACCGACATAGTAGACGAAAATCATTTGGGCTAGTGTAGAACTGTCATTCCTCGCTGGACACAACAGTGTGACGGTCATCATCACTCCATGCTCCACAGTGGGGACACCACTCCTAATGCAGCCATTTGTGTTGTGATGTTAGCGATAACCTACGCATGGGGCAGTTATTCATTACGCCGACTTCCGCAAGTTTCCAATCAATGGTATAGATAACTCAGAAAGATACAGGGACTCTGTTACTTGTTCTCGGGTGGTGGGTACAGTTTTGAAGGAATTACGATGTGCTTAATACAAAATATGCTGAACGTTGTGATGATCAGACGTGGCCGACTGGGATCTTGATGCAAGGTACGCCTTCCCTGACGTTCCCATACGTGATATCACATATCTATACCACGCCACGAGAATCGCGGTTGATAAAGAAACTGCAAGTTTCCATCTGATGCTGACAGCAGTCGCGCGAGTCTGCTGGACCTAGTGGTGCATGCCCACTGAGCTACAGCTCCAGCGGTTCGACAATGAGCGTCCTCTGCTGTTGCAATAGAGGACAGCCAGTGGCAGTCGCTCGGACCACTCACACTTGGAGCAACTTCGTTATGACACCATTGATCGTGCTTCTTACAGTGAGACTCATCCTAATTGCTATTGCATTAGCTGCATTATTTGTAATGAAACTTTTGTACACTTGGAGAAATACAGGTCAAGGGAACATTCTGTTTGCTGTTTGTTGTGTTAACTTGTTCGCTAATCGTTTCTGCTCCAGTCCAGCTTTCCTACGACGACAGTTGTTGCACTACTCTATAGCCTACCTCACGTTACCACTGTGTACGAAGTCATACACAACACCATGCGATCAAACATCAGACCTCTGTCACGTCCGAATGTCTCACAAGTCTCGATATTCCAGGATTCGACCAGCTGGCTGAATGGAGACCAACAATGAAGCGCTTTACAAATTCCTGTAGGTGCTGATAAAGCTGTCCAATACTGGTACATGTCATCATCGTGTCCTTTCCAGTGTTCATTCTACATCTGAGGCTGCTCATGGACCTTGTATACCTTACCATGTCAACACTAAACATAAGGAGCACTCATGCACTCTGGTTGTCATTCTGCCAGTCACAGTAATCATTTAGCGACGATGTGTACTTGAGGAAGTTACATTGGCATTCAATCATGTCTTCTGGGTGCTGCACTTGTTTTTGTCCGACAGTGTATACAGGGTGTACAAAAATTCACGCACCCTATTTCTTGCATCCTAACAATACAAAACTATCTTAAACAAAATTTCCCCCAAAATATATATTCGGTATAAACTACGTGTCAAAGAAAGGCAATTTTGCAACAATGTAATGTCTGACCAGTATCTTTATTGAACATTATGTAGTAATGATGCCAATTTAGTGCTATTCAGCGTTATAATACTAGAGTTCGAGATTTCGATTCTGGGTCTAGGTGTAGCTTGTTTTCTCATTTTACACTGCGTGGTGTATTTGACTTCTTATTCATTACCCAGCATTTCGAGCGGTTCTTATACAAAAACATGCAATTATTTAATACCGACACAAAAATTAGGGTACAACTACAGACATGCTATAACTCCTAAGAGATTGAAATATTACGTCTGGCCGCTCTAACTCAGTTTGGTATGTATATTTATCTTTATCACAGTAACAAGTATTGTGTGAGACACTAGTTTCTCCTGGCATCTACAATGTTCAAATAATTTACATGAATGCAGCCGGGTGACGTCGTCGACAACCGCCGAGGAGCACACCTTGCCATTTTCAAGCCAAAACTACTGGAAGTAAGAGCTGTGCAAGCGAGTTTAAAGTCTCGCTTTTCAGAGAAACTTCTGGAAGATAAAAACACACACACACACACACACACACACACACACACGCCGGTCGGAGTGGCCGAGCGGTTCTAGGCGCTACAGTCTAGAACCGCGCCACCGCTACGGTCGCAGGTTCGAATCCTGCCTCGGGCATGGATGTGTGTGACGTCCTTAGGTTAGTTAGGTTTAACTAGTTCTAAGTTCTAGGGGACTGATGACTTCAGAAGTTAAGTCCCATAGTGCTCAGAGCCATTTGAACCACTCACACACACACATACGCACACACACACACACACACACACACACACACACACACACACACACACACACAATATAAACACTAGCGCCATCACAAACCAAAGATCACCAACATCAGAAATTGATAGTGAAATTAATAATCAACGGGTGAGGTAGCATAAATTATTTCTCGGGATGATAGCGAAATTCCCTCCTTTTTGAAGAACAAACACTTACTCTTCGGGCAGTTGTCGTTCAGTGAGGTTGACCACTGTGTGTGACATGTCGGGAATCGCCTTGTCGGTCTGCTTCCGGTATCTTTCAAACTTTTTCTTCTGTCGCTCGGTGCAGCGCTCGAGTTCGTTCTGCATGCTCCTGTGAGTGATGCTGTCGATCTTGTCGCAGTCGTCTCGCTGCATTCTGCTACTTAGTTGGTAGAAAATGTCCAGTAGTTCCTGATCCGTTCTTGCCAAGTCTCTCCGTGTTGTATGTATTCGCTCACGAAGAAAAGCTCGTTCCATTCTGTCGTAGATACGATGTGCTTGGGCGGTGGTGAATAGGCGCTTACATCTCAAGAACTTCGGTGTAGCGCATTCGTCTCGGCACCGTGACAAAAAGGCGAGAGGACGTCAGTCGCGCTTTCTTCTTCCGTCGTTGGTCAAGGCGTCGGTACAATCTGCAAATCTCCTCCCCGTAGAGGCGTAATAGTAAATTGTTGAGGCTTTCGTGGGCACTTGTTGACAAACTGCCTACTGGCTTCTGTTTCGGGTTCTTCGGCCGACGTTCATCTAATGATTTTTCTGACGTTTCGCCAGCACGAGTGGCTGGCATTGTCAAAGCTTCACCCTCCATTGCCGGTGGTGAACTGGAGCCGAGCTCGCGGGCGCAGACTATATGTACCTGGCGCGCCAACGTCCGAGGGCTTCTCCACGGCCATTTCCGGTGCGGTTCTCCTCTTGCTACCTGCGACGGTCGTTCGCTGCAGTACGGGAAGCCAGGATCCGTTTACCTTAAGGCTTTCCTCTTCCTTGTTCAAACTGTTCGCGTGTTTTTGTATTTCCACAGCTTCTCTGAACAAGCGCGTGTGACAGTGCTTCTCCACAGCCAGAACTTCCGTGTCGGCGAATTTTATTACGTGATCGGTCTCATTCAGTGCGTGTTCTGCCACGACCGATTCCTCCACCTGCCCCAACCTGTAATGTCGCTTATGCTCTTTGATCCTGGTGTTAATGGACCGTCCAGTAGGCAGTTTGTCAACAAGTGGCCACGAAAGCCTCAACAATTTTCTATTACGCCTCTACGGGGAGGAGATTTGCAGATTGTACCGACGCCTTGACCAACGACGGAAGAAGAAAGCGCGACTGACGTCCTCTCGCCTTTTTGTCACGGTGCCGAGATGAATGCGCTACACCGAAGTTCTTGAGATGTAAGTGCCTATTCACCACCGCCCAAGCACATCGTATCTACGACAGAATGGAACGAGCTTTTCTTCGTGAGCGAATACATACAACACGGAGAGACTTGGCAAGAACGGATCAGGAACTACTGGACATTTTCTACCAACTAAGTAGCAGAATGCAGCGAGAAGACTGCGACAAGATCGACAGCATCACTCACAGGAGCATGCAGAACGAACTCGAGCGCTGCACCGAGCGACAGAAGAAAAAGTTTGAAAGATGCCGGAAGCAGACCGACAAGGCGATTCCCGACATGTCACACACAGTGGTCAACCTCACTGAACGACAACTGACCGAAGAGGAAGTGTCTGTTCTTCAAAAAGGAGGGAATTTCGCTATCATCCCGAGAACTATACCTATGGAGAACATCATTGCCAACACCGAAGCAGCCATTCGGACCCTTCCCTGTGAAAGGGCGGAGGAAATACGCACTGAAGCAGCCAGGATGCTGCGCCGAGCAAAACCACCAGCTTGCAACCTGAAGAGAGAAGAGGTACAAGCCATTAAGAATCTCAACGCCGACAAGAGTATATTGGTACTGCCTGCCGATAAGGGGAATGCGACCGTCGTAATGAAGACCGAAGATTATGAGCAAAAGATCCGAGACCTATTAGATCCGACGACGCACCGAAAACTAAGCGCAGATCCGACGCAGCGTATCACACGGAATACGAATCGATTAATCAAGGCGTCTTCTCTGCCGGCGGACGTACAGAGAAACCTGCGCAACACAGAAGCCCTACCACCTCGGCTGTATGGATTACCCAAGATCCATAAGAACAACGTTCCACTGAGACCGATCGTTAGCGCTCCTGGATCACAGTCATATAAACTGGCAAAACACTTGGCCTCTCTGCTCCATCCACACGTGAGGAAGACCGACACACACATTAAGGAATCAGGACATTTCCTTGAGAAGCTGAAGAAACTGAAACTTGCACCAAACGACATCCTGGTCAGCTTTGATGTTGTTTCGTTATTTACGAAAGTGCCACTCAGTGACACTCTGGAGCACATCGGTTCCATTTTCCCGCAAGACATCAGAAAGATCTTCCATGCATGTCTCACCACGAGCTATTTCACGTGGAATGGCGATTTCTACGAACAGCTGGAAGGCGTCGCCATGGGTAGTCCTCTCAGTCCAGTGGTGGCCAACTTCTTCATGGAACTATTCGAAGCACAGGCACTGGACTCGGCGACTTGCAAACCTAAGGTGTGGTACAGGTACGTCGATGATACTTTCGTGGTGTGGAGCCATGTTGAAGAACAGCTCGGTGACTTCCTAAGACACTTGAACAGCCTCCATGCCAACATAGCATTTACCATGGAAGATGAAAAGGACAAGAAACTGCCATTTCTAGATGTGTTGGTCACAAGGGACGGCGAAAACCTGGAACACAGTGTGTATCGAAAACCGACACACACGGACCGATACCTGCACAAACTGACAAACCACCACCCGAGCCAGAAAAGAGGCATGATCAGTACGCTCGTAACGAGAGCAGGACGAATATGTGAGCCACGACACCTCAAACGAGAAATTCAACACCTGGAAACTGTTCTGAGGAGCAATGGGTACTCCACAAATTATATTAGAAGTGTAACACTCGGCGAAGTAAGGAACCAGAAAAAGAAATGTCAGGTACGGCCTTTCTGCCATAAATTCCCAGAGTGACGGACAGAATCGGCCGTATATTGCGCAAACATGGCGTAAAGACGATTTTCAAACCGACAAGGAAGATCAAAGAGTGTGTTAGATCGGCGAAGGAGAAAAGAGACCCACTTGCAATGTCGGGAATATACCGTATACCATGCACATGCGGAAAAGTTTACGTCGGAATGACTGGACGATCCATTAACACCAGGATCAAAGAGCATAAGCGACATTGCAGGTTGGGGCAGGTGGAGAAATTGGCCGTGGCAGAACACGCACTGAATGAGACCGATCACGTAATAAAATTCGCCGACACGGAAGTTCTGGCTGTGGAGAAGCACTATCACACGCGCTTGTTCAGAGAAGCTGTGGAAATACAAAAACACGCGAACAGTTTGAACAAGAAAGAGGAAAGCCTTAAGGTAAACGGATCCTGGCTTCACGTACTGCAGCAAACGACCGTCGCAGGTAGCAAGAGGAGAACCGCACCGGAAATGACCGCGGAGAAGCCCTCGGACGTTGGCGCGCCAAGTACATATAGTCTGCGCCCGCGAGCTCGGCTCCAGTTCACCACCGGCAATGGAGGGTGAAGCTTTGACAATGCCAGCCACTCGTGCTGGCGAAACGTCAGAAAAATCATTATATGAACGTCGGCCGAAGAACCCGAGACAGAAGACAGTAGGCAGTTTGTTAATCTTAAATATACATCATTTGCGCATCGTTGACTATAACTAACAACGTGCGGGAAGTTAGAGCTTACCGCTTATTGCTTTCAGACGAGGACACTCAAATGATCGCTCGTCACCTTCTGATCCTACATCTACATCTATATTTATACTCCGCAAGCTACCCAATGGTGTGTGGCGGAGGGCACTTTACGTGCCACTGTCATTACCTCCCTTTCTTGTTCCAGTCGCGTATGGTTCGCGGGAAGATCGACTGCCGGAAAGCCTCCGCGTGCGCTCGAATCTCTCTAATTTTACATTCGTGATCTCCTCGGGAGGTATAAGTAGGGGGAAGAAATATATTCGATACCTCATCCAGAAACGCACCCTCTCGAAACCTGGACAGCAAACTACACCGTGATTCAGAGCCCCTGTCTGGCAGAGTTTGCTACTTGAGTTTGCTAAACATCTCCGTAACGCTATCACGCTTACCAAATAACCCTGTGACGAAACGCGCCGCTCTTCTTTGGATCTTCTCTATCTGCCCTGTCAACCCGACCTGGTACGGATCCCACACTGATGAGCAGTACTGAAGTATAGGTCGAACGAGTGTTTTGTAAGCCACCTCCTTTGTTGATGGACTACATTTTCTAAGGACTCTCCCAATGAATCTCAACCTGGCACCCGTCTTACCAACAATTAATTTTGTATGATCATTCCACTTCAAATCGTTGCGTACACATACTCCCAGATATTTTACAGGCATCTACCTGGGAGCCTGTATCTAATATTTTCTGGGTCTTATGAACAAATAAAGCGAGTTGGGTCTCACACGATCCACGATCGCTGTTTCCGGAATCCATGTTGATTCCTACAGAGTAGAGTCTGTCTTGCCTTACGTGAAGGAGACACTCGAACACTGCACTAACCTCCTATTTATCAGCGGCATTCTAGCAGTGCCTGTGGGTGAATTTATGTACGAGAAAGTCGCTAATTCACCAGTAACTCTTGTGTTTCCTACGAAGGTATGCCACAGACTGTATTTGAGAAGTTAATAACAGAGCAACCGAAAAGCCGCCTATTATAGGAGACGGTACATCTGTGTGAAATCAACGTTACGGAGGACCTCTGTCAAACGCGGCTTTGTTTTCCTGAACGATCTATTGTCGTACGTCGTATGCACCTCAAACTGAGTTTTGATCTTATCTGAGCTGTTATTTTAGCAAATGTTTCTGCTACTGTATAGCTGTAATACAGCGACACGCATTAACTGTTACTGTCGCCGAGAATTGGGCCTGTAATCTCACACATGGCAGAAGCTATTGCATTGAAAGCGCTCGGTTGTAAGTATTGAGTACCGAAGGCGGTTTAACATCGCGTAGTGCACGTAATATTGATAAACTGTGAAGCTCATGCTATGCAATAATACTCAAATTTTCTATTGAAATTAGACGTAATATTTCACTTCGCTATAATGTGTGGAGGATACGACTGACAAAATCTTGTGTCATGAATTTGCGTACCAACAGACGTTACGTACTTTGTTTCTGGTAACATTATCGGACTACATAATAAGTGTTGCATTAGCCATTAAAGCTGCTTCTTACAGTTCACTGTTTTTGGCTGCTTTCAGAAACCAAGGAAAAACTGCTCCATACATAAGTAAACAGTTAAATTCCACTTCGAGTTTTCTGTCCATTCCAAATTCGGAAACTGTGTGAGCAGCTTTGCAATGTGTGTACAGACTATCAGCCGGTCGACGTGAGCGCTGTCTGATCTGCCTCAACGTAGGATTCAGTCTGTTACTCACATTCATCCAATCATTACACAGAAAGGAAAATTAGGAGAAAGTACACTAACATTAGAACAGTGACGCGCAGATAAATTTTAGCACTCATACACATTTCTGTAGATTTAGTTGTCCTGTTTAGAAAATCTTTCACAGAATAACATTTATTCATAAAACAGTCACATGGTAATAAAAACAAAAATATTCGAAACGCTAACCTAAAACGTACAGCATGTTCTCGAAATTATGGAGGGAACCATAGTTCTTGTTTACAAGCCTTACATCTGTCACATATCCGAGATGTTTCTTCATCATGCCTTTTATTAGTGATTCGTCTCACCATCATTAAATTGAAATAAAAGTTTGGACCACATGTATACATTGGAACTAAGTGACCAAGGTGTTCTTACTCCTACGCGCATTAAGTACGATAAACATTATGTGTGTCTTACGTATATTTAACCATTTACATATGAAACACTTAAATATGAATGTATGATGATCGTATATGCCATGGGAATAACATCGATGGAACTTTGCGACACGTGGCGGGGGTCAACACACTGACATAACTCAGTGGGTTAAACATTAAAGCATGCACAAAAACTTCACAGAAAATAATAGAGAAACATCCTGTACAGACACCATAAGTCTGGACTTATGAACGTAAAACAGAGTCGCTAAAACCGAAGAGATTGAGCTAGGTAATCACCAACCTTAATTAAAACGAATAGGCGTCCGATTCTGAGAGTCTCCTCTTTTCCAGGTATTAAAACAGCGTACTGAAGCCAGAAACGGACTCGTCTGCGGAAAATGACCACGCAGAAGTCAAGTTCTCACAATGTGTAGCCCTCCATTCCGCTGATCTCGTCGAGAGATACGTCGAGTATGTGACTACAACTGCCAACTTTCTGATTACCATGGAAATGCGTCATGATCACAACAATCGCCAGCGGAGTTACGCCAGCTAAGGCGCCGCCTTGTCATCTCTGTAAACCACAAGTTGACAAGATTTCCGTGATTCAGACCTTGAAATGCGAACAGTGGAATATCTCATTTCTCCAGTGCTTACAAGTATGGAGCTGAATGTACATAAAATATTCTCGGTTTTCACGTCGCGTTAAAGCTGTGTGAGACTTCGAATTTTCGACGAAAGTCTCCATCATTTTCGTCAGGAGCAACTTAATGTTGTGGTTTCTGTTGCTGTTATAGTAACCATTTTGTAGCCTATAGACGGCTCGTTCATGTTCGAAATCATTAAGTCACACTAGCAGAGATTGTGTCCATGTCTGCGCTGGTGGCGTCATCTCACTCGTAAGAACGGATACAATTTATCGCAGTTCTCTGTGTCTTCACAGCACCGAGGGTTCGCTTCCACCAGTACAGACTTGGGTACGATCTTTGGCAGTGTGACGTTAAGGATGAAAACGCCGACAAATCGGAAGCTGCCAATGTGCTACCCATCGTCGCTTCAACAGCAGTCACGACACTCAGTTGTTCCTGAAGAAAACAATGGAGGCTTTGAACGAAAGATGGAAGTTTTAGGAGCACCAAGAAAACCGAGAATGTGACAAGTACGACGTTACCAGAAAGTTCCATTTTAAATCTACAACATGTTTTCACAGTTCAGTTCATATGTTAAATAATTGTATATTCTCTCTAGCCACCACAAGTTTCTTACGTGTTTGTACATTCAGTTTGTATGTTATCTTGGTGAATGCTACGGGAGGGAAATGTAGGGGCTGTAGAGTATACCTAGATTCGCTACAATCTGTTTCTTGAAATTCCGTAAGTAGTCTTTCACGAGATATTTAGCGTAAATCTTGAACCGTCTGTCACTTACGCTCTTCAACATTCTGTGATCAGAATGATTTTCACTGTCTAATGGAGTGCTCACTGATTTGCAACTTCCTGAAAGATTATTATTGTTAGTCGGACGGTTACACGAACCTGGAAACTGCCTTTCTCGGGAAAGTGTTCTTCTCACTGAGCACGACTCACTGCCTGTCCTTGTAGCTTTCTGACCGAAACAAACTCTGCCCTACATTCCTATTTCTCAGAAGTTCTCCAGCATACCTTACTAGGAGCTCTGGTCTGGCACACAGTATTAATCTGCGGTGAAGTTTATATCACGCCAGACTCTTATAGGGAGTTAAAATTCATTCTGACGCAGCGACGTAACATAATGAAGTAACAATACAGTGCAGATAAAAATTGGATGTAAAACCCCAGAACAGATAAATGATGTCAGACCGTAAACTCAGAAGAGACTATATGCACTGGGCGACAAGTGTAGCTTTCTGGTTCATCTCGCTGACGCTCCTTTTCCTGCTGCGAAGTGTTTACGCTAGCTGGGCAGGTGCTAGAAACTGCGGAAGAAGCCCGGACAGCACAGAGAAGTACTCAGAAGCAGCGACGTCCACCATCAGCTGGAGCAAATATGTACACGGTCATCTACACGCACTTACGGACAGTCCGAAATGGAGCGCCACGAGTCGTAGGAAATTTGTACTGTAACGATTGCTCCTTTGTCCCTTTTATTGCAATGACCTTACTCTGTTTTAAATGTGCATTACGAATTTAACGACTTGTATAGCATTTGTATACTTTACGAATAACTAATTAAAATAGAATATCGGATGTTTCAAAATGAATATCGGAGTTTTAAGGCTTTGTAGCATTTCTTACAGTCAACTTACAGTATAAGTAATTCATCGAATGAAAGAGCATCTCATACAGTTTTGTTTGTACACCTGTGCGCATGCGCGTTCTCTCCGTCAGAAAACGTAGTAGCAAAGATGGCGGCTAGTCCAAAGAAAGATTTTTGTGTTTCACAGTTTGCAAGGGCTCAATTTGTTGTTTCAGTGAAATGTACGTTCCGCATAAAGTTCCATTGTAAACTTTCGAGTGACAATAACATCCGTAGCTTGCTTCAACTGCTTCGACATACCGGCCGTCTTTGCAAAGGAAAGAGTTTGGGACGAGGAAGAATGACTGTGTACGATTGAGAAGGACTTGCACGCATAACATCAAGAAATCAGTTTGGAAGGCAGATCGTAAATTAGAAAGTCCAGTTACGTCAGTATGGAGACTCTTCGGGAGACGTTAGCAGTTGTTACAAGCTCTACGGCGTATGGACTATAGCTTACGTGCCAACTTTGCAAATTAAATGTCGCTGCATAACGGTGAAGTTTTTCTAGATCGTGCAGTCTTCAGTGATGAATCGACATGACAATGTGTACACAAAATGTGCGTATCTGAGGCTCCGCAAATCCTCACGAGATGGTACAGTTGCAGCAAGACTGCCCTAAATGTAATGTTTCTTGTGCCATATTCCGCCATTAACGTTATGGGCCTTTCTTTTTCTGTGAAGCAACTTTGGTTTCTTATCTTGATGCGCTAGAACTGTGGCTCTTCCTCAGTTGGAAGAATCTGAACCATGCAACTTTATTCGGCAGCAAGATGAGGCTCCACCTCACTGGTATAACTTAGTACGGGATTGAAATGACACAGCTGCAGAGACTTTACTGGTCTCATACAAATACTGTATGGTATTTTCTATATAGAGTGAAGCGAGCGAAAATTTGCACCAAGGCCGGGCATCGAACCCGGATCTCCTGTGTACCAAGTAGATACCTTCGCCACTTTGCCACCTTGGCACAGCAGTTGACACAACTACACACATTAGCCTGGCGTGCGTCCTTCCTCGGTCCAAATTCTCACTACTGCCCCAGTATACTTTGAATTCCGCCTTAAACACGAAGATCGAGGAGGGAAGCGTGAGAACCGGCTTAGATTCCCAGCCTTGCAACAAATTTACACTTGCTGCTTCAATGCATACACACAAAATCAGTTTGGGATTGATTAAACGAAGTTGTACCTGACCGCTGGATTGGTCGCAAGGGGCCGGATGACACACTTAGTTTTGTATGACCTCCATTTTCAGCCGATTTGACGCCACGCGATTTTTAACTTTGAGGATTCATAAAGGATCATGAGTATATGATTCCACTTCCAGCTCATCTACCCGACTCGAAAACAGGAATGAGGCAGTTGTTGCAACAATTACTCCAGACACACTGACAATGTTTGTGAAGAATTCTCCCATTGACTCGACGTGACGAATGGTGCTCGCATTGAACACTGGCTACTACTTTTATTAGGTGTAGCATATTTCAAATAAATACGCTTAAAGTAATTCTAAAACATATTACATTTCTAACTTTGAGGTTAGAATAGACAAGGTCGAAGTGAAGGTTGTAGAATATAGCTTAATTTGCGAGGACTGCAAATTTGTCGTTCATCTTGGTAGGGTCAAAATATGGGCTATTTAGTAAATGCTATGAACACGCTAAAAAAAGGACGCAGAAATGTCAGGTGTCGACGGTACCATTAAGAAAGCCCTGTCAGCGTGGGAAAGCTAAATATACACATGGAAGAAGTCATGAATTCAGAACAATGTAAGTACTTACGGTTCAAAATACAGAAGTAGACATGACAATATTTTATGAAAGAAAAACGCCTATTTGTAATAGTCGGAAATTTACATATCTGTTACAGCACCTGCACATTTACTGTGTGCCCACATATTACATTAAAAACACTTGATCCTGCAACAACAGGACGATTTGATTCACGGATCCAGTTATATGGCTCCTTCCGTGTATAGCGATTTTACGACTATGACGAGTGTGGCCTGAAGATTGCATCAATGTAATGCCAAAACTGGTAGCACATAGAAGTTCATAAAATAAAATAAATTTCTACAATGCATACGGCTGTGGGTAAATTATTGCATCAAGAACTTCAGATATTAGTCGAGTGTATGCCACGTCGTGTTGCGGCACTTCTGCCTGTTCGCGGGGGGCCCTACACGGTATTAGGCAGGTGTACCAGATTTTTTGGCTCTTCAGTCTAAAATGGGCTAATTCTTATCAAGAGTGATGTAGTTTCACTGTCTGTTTCACGAATTCTGTCAGTTTGTTTCTTTCGGTATAAACAGCGTGCAGTGTTTGTATCTAAAGACGATAGCTTGATAGCTTAGTATATAGCATATTTTCTGTCAAGAATTTTCTGTTAAGACGTGCCACATGCACAGTACCTCAAACGGACTAAAGGTGAGCTCACCGTTCGTAAACGGCAAGGAAACGTCCACGGTACTTACGCAACCTGCGAACTTTCCTTCCCGCTAATACGTAAATGCCTCATTTAGGCCCCAGATACGCCTAGTGGTTATCTCATTGTTTGCTGAACAGACAACCTTGTTACCGCCGTCTCCCTTTATCTCTGGGACTTTCAGTCTGTTCGGGATACGGTTTTTGTATATATAATGTCGCTGTAGTGCGTTATAACATAGTCGTCAAACTGCCTGCGTTGTAAGTGCTTCAGCGACAGCTCTACTGGCAAGATGGTGAAGCAGTTCTCAGGGAAGAAGTACGAACTGGATGTCGCCAGCCAGGAGAACATGGACGCCTTCCTGCAAGCTGCCGGTGAGTTCTCTTCATACTTCCAAGGCGACGGCGCCTACTCATCACCATCAATTTCCTGCAGATTTAAGGCCAGAAATGAAAGAGACAAAAATCGCATCTCCAGATAGCCAAAATAGCACATTTTGGCGAGGGTTAGGCGAGACGTGAGCCATTTATGTCCAAGTAGTTTCCAGACACCGGTTGGCGCAACGGGTAATCTAATGGTCATAGGTTCGAGTCACCATGCGTAGTTTCTTTTATTTTCAATTTTTGCGCTACGTATCACTGCAAATAAACCAAATAATACTCAGTACAATGTGATTCAGCTGCTCCTATCGCTGTCTTTTTATGCAGCACGCGCAAACTATTATTTCTGCATAAAAATGATAACTTAGTTAAATTTTGCACCCGTTTTCGCCGGAGGTCACGGTTTTCGAGTTATTCAAGAAAAACATATAAAAGTGATCTACAAACGCATCTCCACTACCACACTTTCCCTCACCAGTCAGGATTTCTAGTATTTGTTCGTGGTACTCCCTCCTACTACTGTGAAAAAAAATTTCATACTATTTGAACTATTCCCGACATTCAACCTTTTTTTGTCTCCATTGATTGGGCTACTACACCACCAGCATAGTCGGCTACTTCGTTAAAATTATTAATTTAAACATGCCAGTGAGGATAACGAACGAATAACGATTTTTGTAAACATTACGCAAAAACTAATTAAGTTGACAATTCGATCCAAACTTAGTCCTAACAAGCACAGTAGTTTCGTACTCAGAACACCTGACGAACACAACGATATAACTGTTTATTTAATGCTGTTAAAGTTCACAAAACTCTTACGTAAAATTTACACAAACGTCAAGTCTGGGATTTGTAACTGTTCGACTATGCCGGCACATAATAAGGCCAGTCAACGAAGACGAAAAAAGGTCGAATGTGGGAAATAATTCTTTCACCCACAAATTTTCGTACAATGACAGGAGGGAGTGCTATGAACTACATACGAGAAATCCTGACCTGCGGGGACTGAGTGGGAGTGCGTTTGGCGGTGACTTTCGTCCGTTTCTCTCTTGAATAGCTCGAAGACTACGGCGTCTAGCGAAAAAAGTATATATTAGGACTAATAGTTAGCGCGTAGCGAGCGAGACAATGTGTAAATCTAGCGCGTGTTTTATGGAGGCCAAATATAACACTGTGAGTTCCATAAACCAACAGCGGTAGTGACAGCTGAATCACCCTGCATACTGTATTTGTTAATGTTTTCATAAAGTCGTGGAGAAGGAAAGCGAAGGAATATTTGGTATTGCAAAAAAAATTTTCGGGAAAGGATTGTACTTACAGCGTCCACAAAGGTTATGCAAGTAACTGTCCAAGAAGGGACTGTAATTTAAGCGTGCAGGCCTTAGACCTTCGAGCACGCATCACCAGCAATCCTCGCCAATATTTGGCGAAACTATGCGTTACGGATGGTTTGCGGCCAAACTGTGCGTTGAGAGACAAGCTTTTATGAATCTAAACCAACTTTAGAACAACCACATAATTGTAAAAATGTGACGCGTGCTAGATACCGAGAAAATTACTCCTTCTCTGTTTTTGCAGTGAATATCAACCCAGAACGTGTGTTTCATCAAGTGTAAAATAATTAAAGTATCCTATCTAATTTTATGTAGGAAGAGCACGTGTACATTTTGAATTCCGTTTCTCGAAATTTATTTGCAATCCCAAATGTTTCTTTGCCTTTCGTTTTGATGTATTCTGTAAAATTAATAATACATACAATGTACTAAGCATTCTTTCGGTTTATTTGTGGTGTAAGTAAGTAAAAACTGAAAACAAAAACTAGCACCCATGACCTTGAGATTGCCATTCTGTATACCTCCCGCTGCGTCAATAACTGCCAGGAACGGCTAAGATCTCGCGCGACCAGCACCAAAAACGCTGTTTTTATTATTATTTTTTTTAATGCTTATTAAGCTGGGGCTCCCACTTCTGTCACTCTGATTTCTGATCAAGCTCTCCATATACTAAATAATAAATGAAAAGCACCAGTTTGCTTTTGTTCTACATATACCATAAATTTGGGCGAAATCTGTGGTTACTAGTATGCGCAGTCCCCTTGTAAAGTCTGCTCGTGCACGGTATACACAGACATACCTGTAAGTACCTCCGGGGTTTCAGAAGCCGACTGCTTGAAACTGCAACGCAAGCAGAAAACAGACACATATCAGAGGACAGAGCATCTCTTCAAGTTTATGACTCATATAATAGGTTGCATAACATTGCTCTACATTTTCCATCTCTTCACTGTGGAATCACCGATTGCATTGATCATCTTTCCTTACAACTCTTCCAAATTAAGTGGCAGTGGATGCGGAAACACATGATCTTTTACGTCTCATAAGATGAAGTCGCATAGAAATAAATCGGCTGAGACAATCATAAGCATCTGAAGGAAAGTGCAATAATCTTCTTGTTCCAAACTGAACTCTCCACTGTCTTTCTGTAAATGTAGCATAAGCCTTTGCTGCAGTAAGTTCGCATACGCAAAACGGGACACAGCTATCTTCGCAAACAAAAACGGTCCATACATGTCTAAAGAGTAGAGGGCGTAAAAGACGTTAACTCTAGGTGAATCGCGAATGTGTTCCACATTCTCGTGTGGAAGTTCTGCGCCTCAGACACGCATGTTGAGGCCGTTCACCAGTTCAGACACATGAAACGTGAGTTTCGTCACTGAAAGCAATTTCTTTGAAAAACCGTCTTTGTTCAGTAGGCGACAAAAGTCATTTCGAAAGTCGGAACGAAGGTCGTCGATCCGCCTAGTCATCGCATGTAGCAGACGTTTCCGTAGACTGCTGCTGAATCCGCGGTCGTCTAGCGCATGTCTCGTTAATTACTTCAGGCTCTTCCACCAGACCTCTTTCCTTCTGTTGCCTTCTGCAACCAGTCTCACAGAGTTTAACCAGTTTCACAGAGTTGTTCTACCACACATAAATCGTTTTATCTGTTGGAGCTTTTATTCGATATTTCGTACGACATCGTTGCTGGACCTTCGCAACCATCCGCTTCGGTATCTGCTGAACCAACTCGGCAGCTTGCTCAGCGAAGGGGCCCGGGATCGATTCCCGGCCGGATCGGAGATTTTCTCCGTTCGGGGGCTGCGTGATGCCAACACATGACAAAGCCTCAGCCTGTGTAGCCTCATATCAGGCTACATCTTGACCCAAATTAATATTGTCAGTTGTCGAAATACACTGTCGTATCGCCTTTCCACTTTTAAGGTGGCTGTATATGCACATAGCAAAAATCACTAAATTAATAAAATAGATTTCAAAGACACAAAAAGCAAGTATCACTTTATTATACGGCGTGTTCTGACACTCCTCCTCCTAGTGGCGCGTTCCCCAAATACGACACGGCGCGTATTACGAATCCAAACTTGTAGAACTGCTACATCCACTTATATGTGTCACTTTTCTGTCTGTCTTGCAGTTTTCGCGCAGTTGTGCTCTGACACCTCAGAGGCACTTATGAATAACCCCTGTAAATGCTAGAACATTTGTAAAAACTTGATATCGCAATGCCAAGATAGGCATCAGATGTCGGGTGAGGCAGTATGTATTTCATTGAGAAAATTATCGATACATTAGCGACCGACCCAGTTTCAAACGGGTAGCATTAATAGTTACAAACAGACAACATGACTGGAACCACAACGTAGATTCATGAATAAATTTCAGAATTTCAAAGAACAACCTGAACTTGCTCAATATCATCACTTTCACTTAAGGAGTGCATGGCAGGGTTGTTTGGAAGCGTGAGTGTTTTATGGTACGTATTGAATTGGCGTTTTGAGTGACTTCTCTTGGCAGTGGCGCTAGCACACCATGATGTACGTAATATGTTCACTACAAACGTAAATATTGTATCTGAACCATGGGAAAATGTATCTCTGATTGATTCAATATGTATCAGAAGCTGGCTGAGGTGGCACAAATAAAAAAGAACAGATAAGAAAAACCGCATAATATACGTGTTTAATTCGTGTTACAGCTCTCCTCTTGTGACACTATTTACGCACTGTGAGGTACTGTTGAGACATTGTCGCATTTCTTTGTCATGGATTCTTCATGGCAGACCTCTTCGCCGTAGCACACATGGAATCGTGTCCACATATAGATTCGATTCAAGGAAGGCAGAAAGCTAAATGGTGGTCATCCAATGTGGAGCTGAAAGAACGTACTATATGTAACCGAATCAAAATTGCTGAAATTACCGAAGTAGTTATTCGGAAAACGTATTACTGGTAGCATAAAAAATAAAACAGTACATGTTTAGGATTTGCATGATTTTCGCTGTGCAATTGTTCTCATACGATTGCATGGAAACTACTGGCTAATTACTTTAAATTATAAGTCTCACATCACAGCTGCTGACAAGGTGGTCACCTTTCTGTTATTAGTCATATTTATTGTGGTGTGCCTAAAGGATACTCCTTTCTCGAACAGCTAAATAGCAATTCAATCAAATCACGTTAATAGTTTTTATTACAATGAAGTAGATCGACAATTCTTTGGGTCGCAAGCAAGTGCCGACATGATATAATCATTGTCCGTCGCTATATCAGTGTCCATACAAGCAGATGATCAGAAAAGTCGTGTCTGGAGGCGCCCTGGACAGCGGTGGGATACCAACCTGAGGGTCACCTGTCATAGTTCGACAACCAGGAGCGATTGTCCGTGGTGGCATTTCTTTTCATAGCAGGACGCCTTTGGTTCTCACTTTTTTCGCACGGTCCAACGTTGCTGTTGCAGATGATACTGAAAGACTAATATATCCGGAGCGGATTTAACTATCATGGTGTGCGTCACAACTTTACAGAAGCTCTCCTGCATACATTGCGGGATTAGCACTCCTGGAGGAAATGGCTGATCCAGAGCTTACGGGACACTTTCTAGAATAAATCTTTCACTCAATTTAGGCAGGGTTCTGGATTCTGTCCTTGTCTTACACAGAGTTTTAAGTCTCTAGGAAGTTTTATAAGGTGACATACTCCGTTGAAGAGTGATTGGTCAGTTTTGAAGCCTTGATCCTGAAAAGGAATTAAAGATAGGAGCAACTCCGAATTGGAATGTGTACCTCAATTAGGTGGGTGCGTTCTTTACTTTCTTTTTCACAGGTATCGCCGAGGCGGATAGGCGGAAGGAAATACTGGGCCACAATATGACTATCGGTGTGACGGTAAACGGCGACGAGTACACATTCAGCTTGGAAGCAGCTGGCCGCAAGTTTGACACCAAGTGCAAGCTGGACGAGGAATTCGACGAGACGTTATGGGACACCACGACGCGCAGCAAGTACTCCATCAAGGGAGGCGACACCGTGGTGCACTGGTCGCGCTACCCAGACGGCAAGATCATCAGTTCGGAGACCAAGTACTCGGCCGACAAGGCTCTGCAGGTGAGAGAGACGTAAGGGTGTAAGCGAATGTGCGTTGGTGTGGGTGTGAGTGTGTACCACAAAACTTTGACACGCAAACGACGGCTAGTCATAAATTAACCTCCGATTCGGTATTAAAAAAGGATTTTTTTCATGTGAAGTCTATGCTTTCATACTAACGCTACTTTTACACATAGTTGCCAAATACCCGTCACACCAGGATACAAACTTCCTTCATCTCTTCATCAAAGAATAGTTCCGCTCTGTGGTTCAGTCAGTTGCTAACACCATCCTTGAGCTCCTTGTCCGTCATGAAATGCTGAGTAGCCAGCCAGACCTTCAATCTCAGGTAAGAGATGAACGTCGCTTGGTGCGAAATTCTAAGTATACGGGGAATGTTGAAAATTCTCCCAGTTTTTCTTTGTTTCGGTTCGAAGTCGCATTGTCCTGAAGGAGATCGACTCCTTCGGTACTCATCCCGCGCCGTTTAGACTCTCACAAGAAAACTATTTCGCCCAAGCGTTCTCATACGTCACTATCTGGAAATCTGTTGTCAAAACTCTTTCGGGATCCGAAAAAATTGTAACCATTATTCTGTGGTTCGACAGCACCTGCTTGAATTTTTTGGCGTTATTGGTCGAGTGAGTGGGCGTCAACTACTGATACTATTCCTTAGTTTCATAGTTCACGTACTGCAGTCATCTCTCATAACCAGCTGCGATTCTGTTCAGCAGTTCGTCCCTCTTTTCATATTATTGCTGAAAGAACTGCGAAGCCGAAGCCATTCTTTCGATTTTATGAGAGAGTAAGTGGGAAAGTAATGTCAACAAGGTTGTTCTTGAAATATAAGACACATCTTCAGAAAGTTTGGAAATTGCCAACCTACATGTTGCACGAATACATCAGTGACATCTTCTTACTTTCCTTGACCACTTTCATCATGCTGATCAGTTCGACGAGCCTCTAATTTTCTGGGCCATTCTCTCACGAAACGATCAGCCCATCCCCAAACACATCACACAATCGACGGTGCATCTTTGCGTCATTGATTCCTTATGCCTCCAGGTAAGGAATGGCAGAACGAACTTCAAAACTAGCGACAGATGAAGTAACACCGTACGTTCTAGTCGCTTGCTGCTTACACACTGGCGGGTGAGAGAGAGAGCTGTCTGATGCAATGCGACCTATTAATTGTTTTCCCTATCACACAAGCGCCATGAAGCTACGAGTATTCGTTTATTTTTAATAGATAATCGGATGATACGAGGGGCACTCAATCAGTAAAGATGGTTGGTTGGTTTTATTCAGGATTCCAATACACAATATTATTGCCACTATTTTGCATAAAATCCTATTTTTCAGCATAATCTCCATTCAATGCGACGGCCTTACGCTACCTTACCAATGTCTTCCTGTAACAGTAACCTCCCTCTCACCCACTCACCTGTTGAGCGCATCCTTCAGTGGGGCACACAGATGGTCCCTCGTTGTTCTTCATGGTCATCCTTTATGTTGCGAGCAACCCAGTGGGCACACAGCTTTGATTACTGCAAATGGTGTAGCCAGCCCGGCTAGCCACGCGGTCTAACGCGCTGCTTCCAGAACGGGAAGGCGTGCCGGTCCCCAACACGAATCTGCCCGGCAGATTAGTGTCGAGGTCCGGTGTGCCGGCCAGCCTGTGGATAGTTTCTAAGGCGGTTTTCCATCTACCTCGCCGAATGCGGGCTGGTTCCCTTTATTCCGCTTCAGTTACACTATGTCGGCGATTGCTGCGCAAACACTGTCTACACTTACGTGTACACGATAATTACTCTACCACGCAAGCATTGTGATTACACTCGTCTGGTATGAGCCGTTCCCAAGGAAGGGTGGGGGGGGGGGGGTGGCACTGGGGGCCGAACCGCACAATAGCCCTGGGTTCAGTGTGGGGCGACGGTGAGGTGGATGGACTGCTGTGGCCTGTTGTGGGGTTGTAAACCACTGAGGGCTACGGTGGGACAAAGCCTCTCCTTCGTTTCTAGGTCCCCAGTAGTACAATATACACAATACACAAACCCCAACTGGTGGACGAGTGCGTCAGCACTACCAACAGAAATGTCCAGTTGAGCAGCAAGGCGTTTGATCGTCGATCAATTGGAATGAGAGTATCTGCACATCTCAATATTACAGGAGTCACAGCTGTGTGTGGTCAGCCGGCACGCGGGAGATGGAAGAGGTTTGCGCGACCCCGTTGCGACAATGACAGACGCCTCGGCCAACGATTCACCACGCTCTTGTTCACTGCCAAGACTCTGTACACATTCTAAAAGCGTCTATGAATATCTATGGTGCTATGGTTTTCCCCAAAAGAACCTCAGCGACAGACCTGTGGTGGGAACGTACCTCCGTCGCAGTCGGCATTTTGAAGGCTATGTATAGCGTCACCACCTATCGGAACATCATGAAGCTATAGGGGTTGAAGCGGGAATACTCCACGACGTCACACAACAAAGCCCGCTTTTTTTCAATCGAAAATGGCCGAGAAAATAAAAATATATTGGATTCGCTATTCGACGCTCCCCATACATTATGAATAGCCCTCGTCTTTGCATCGAGCTGCGCCCACATTATGAAGAGACGCAGTCATCAACACAGTGTTGGTTTAAGCACAACGGATCTTTCTAAGGTGTTTACCGAGTCAGGCGGTCCAGAGGTAAGACACTGCACTTGTATTGGAAAAGGCCGGGGGTTCGAATTCCCGTCCGGACATCCAGGTTTAGATTTTCCATGATTTTCCTAAATCACCTAATGCTGGAACAGTTCCTTTGATTGAGCACGGCCAATTTACATCCGCATCTTTTCCTAATCAGGTGCTGTGTTCTGTCACTGGTGACCTTTTGATCGGCGAGAAATTAACACCTAAGCTTTCTTCCTTTCCCAGGTATATGTCTGCTCTCGAGGTGGTATGATTCTGACGTCGCCGTTGTCCGACCGACGACAACTACCCTACACAACACATCATGAAGGAAAGGGGCTATGAAAGGAGTTCTGGGAGGGGAGAGGAGAGGGGGGAAGGGAGGAGACACAGTACAGAGTGTGAAATCTATACATTGAAGCAGTCTGACATTTTTCTGATCTACAGGTCGCTGTCGATTGTGAAATGTGTCATTTAAAATTTAAGTTGAGGGCTCTGTCTGCAGAACCATACATCTCTCAGGTAAGTAACGGCTACGAAGTAACGCTATCCTACAAGACGGTGTTGTTGTCGGTAAAACAGCAGGATATTTCATTTTTAGAATTCTATACCTCAGTCAGTAAAAACGGAATCCTTATAGTGGAAGATCCCCTTAGAAAATTTTTATAAATGACAGTGCTGGAAAACCTCTACGTTATTTGATTTTCAAACAGCTGGGCAAACCTGAACGTACTCAGACATTTCTCTCTTTACTTATTCTGATCATCACTAAACTGACACACAATATTTTTTAGCGCAACGCAATCTGACTTTCAATAATCCCTACAAAAGAATTTCCCTGACTATCAACAACCTATACCTTTCATGAATCACTTACCTCACAAAAATCTTCGTTACTCAATCTACTGCAATACAGCGTGCGCCAACACTGCCAGCTGAATAAAAAATTTTAACTACTGAAGGCACTAAATACGCTCTGTTCCCATCTAACTGCCCAACACTACAATAGCAAATATTCCAACAATGCAAACCAGCCACAGACTGCACACAGCACAGTCAGAGATTTTCATACAGAGCGCTACGTGGCGTTACCAACATAAAAACCTAAACAGCCTACTTACAATAGGATCACACTGTCGTCCGTCTGTCGATCTATCCGTCTATTAAGATCTCTTTTTCTCAGAAACAGGCAGAGGTATCAAGTTGAAATGTTTTTCAAATACTACGGTCTACGGTCTCTTGAAAGTATAAAAATGTTAAGCTCCTACATCAATGCAATAAAGAGAAACGGGCATCTGTGAAGACCGCTTCTTCCCACGAATGGGCAGAGGCATAAAATTGAAATTAATGCCAAATTCTAAGGACTGCGGTCCATTGGTGGTGTATATACACTGAAAAGCTAAAGAAACAGCTACATCAGCGTAATATCGTGTAGGGTCCCCCGAGCACGCAAAAGTGCCGCAACACGACGAGGCATCGACTTATGTTTGAAGTAGTACTGAAGGGAGCTGACACCATGAATCCTACAGGGCTGTCTATAAATCCGTAAGAGTGCGACGGGGTGGAGATGTCTTCTGAATACCACGTTGAAAGACATCCCAGACACCCTTTTTAATGTTCATATCTGGGGGGTTTGGTGGACAGCGGAAGTGTTTAAACTCAGAAGTGTGTTCCTGGAACCACTCTGTAGCAATTCTGTAGGTGTGAAGTGTCGCATAGTCCAGTTAGAATGATCCAAGTCCGTCGGAATGCACAATGGACGTGAATTGATGGTGATCAGACAGGATGCTTACATACGTGTCACCAATCAAAGTCCTATCTAAACGTATCAGGGGTCCCATATCACTCCAACTGCACACGCACCACACCATTACAGAGCCTCCACTGCTTTAACAGTCCTCTGCTGACATTCCGGGTCCATGGATTCATAAGGTTGTCTCCATACCTGATCTCGTCCATCTGCATGCAATTTGAAACGAGACTCGTCTGACCAGGCAACATGTTTCCAGCCATCAGCTGTCCAGTGTTGGTGTTAATGGGCCCCTGCAAGGCAAGTGTTCAATTGTGTGTGAATTCCTAAGGGACCAAACTGCTGGGGTCATCGGTCCCTAGGCTTACACATTACTTAAACTAACTTATACTACAAACAACACACACACACTCATGCCCGAGGGAGGACTAGAACCTCCAGCGGAAGGGACCGCGCGATCCCTGATGTGGCTCTCCATGCAAGGTGTAAAGCTTTGTGTCGTGCAGTCATCAACGGTACACAAATGGGCCTTCGGCTCCGAAAACGAAAACCCATATCGATAGTGTTTCGTTGAATGGTTTGCACGCTGACACTTCTTGATGGCCGCATTGAAATCTACAGCAATTTGCTTCTGTCACGTTGAACGATTCTCTTACATCGTCATTTGTCCCGTTCTTGCAGGATCTTTTTCCAGCCGCACCGATGTCTCAGATTTGATGTTCTGCAGGATTCCTGATATTCGAGTTACACTAGTGAAATCGTCGTACGGGAAAATCTCCACTTCATCACTATCTCGGAGATGCTGTGTCTCATCGCTCGATCGTCGATTATGACACCAGGTTCAAACTCACTTAAGGATACATAGAACTTACAAATGGAGTACAAATTGAAATTTTTTATGTCTTTACTACATTCTATAGTGTTTCCTGATTGCATTTATATATACATTATAGGATTTCAAATGAAGAATGACCTACATAAACCAAATTTTAAAATTGCGGTCATGTACGCCTCCAGGCTCTCTTTATTTCTGTTACAGAAACCAGTATTATTTCGAAAAGAACTGTGAACGTTTCTGTTTCCAGCGATTTACGTATGATATATTTTATATGTTAGTAACAGTGGAGGTTTTTAGTGTGTGTAAATAATTATCTTTGCTGGTATTTACTGTTGTTTCGTTGAAGCAGTTTGTTCACGTGTTAATGAATGTTTGTTGCCCAAGTGCTACATATATTTGTAGAAGTACATATCCTTTAGTGTGCAATAAATACGAATTATGCCACGCATCAAGAAATTCAGTAAAGGAAATTCCGTGGTAACCAGTTCACAAACAAAGCAAGCCACACTGTTGAAAGTAAACTATGTATCAGTGTACAGGGAAGAACTCCCACATGGCACTTCTCCCATGATTCAAATTTTTTTTGTTAACAATGATGCTGTTTGTAGTGGATTTGTTGTTGGTGATGATGTGGGAATCTTATCTTCTTTGATAAAGGAAGTGGCGAAATGTAAAGAATGTGATTGTGTAGGCTGTCTGGAAATAACTGAACAACAAAGTAGCAGGAAGGGTTTAGCGTCAAAATCAGTTGTTTTGTGTAGATTCTGCAATAAATCTACGTCTAAAATGACTTAGAATATTGTGCATAATTCATATGATGTGAATTTGAAGTTAGTGTATGCAATGCGTGCAATAGGAAAAGGAAAAATAGCTGCTCAAACGTTTTGTGGTCTGGTGGACTTTCCTCCTCCTCCCAGTCGGTTCAGCAAGTACATACAAATACTTTTAGGTGCCATGACTTTTGCGTCTAAGGCATCTATGAAACGTGCAGTAGAAGAAACTGTAAACACTAGTGGAACCAGGGACATTGATGTTGCACTGCATGGGACATGGCAACGTCGGGGACATCGTTTCCTGAATGGTGTTGTAAGTGCTACTTCTCTGGAGAATGGAAAAGTTGTCGGTGTTGATTACTTATCTAAGTACTGCCACACCATCCATGGCACCCGGCAGTTAATACTGAAGAACATATTGAAAATCAGTGTTCTAAGAATTATGATGGTTATAGTGGAGGTATGGAGTGTGATGGAACACTAAAAATATTTCAGAGGTCGGTGCCCGTTTATAACGTTAGATACACGAAGTACCTAGGCGATGGGGCATCTGAAGCTTTCAATAAAATTAATGAGTTCAATGTTTATGGTAATACCTTGGTAACAGAACTGGGGTGTTGTGGACCTATGCAAAACAGAATGGGTGCCAGGTTGAGGAAGCTACGAAGAGAAATGAAAGGGAAGTTGCTATCTGATGGAAAATCTGTTTGGCCGAGGCAGGTTGACAGAAACTAAATAGACCCTCTTCAGAGTTATTATGGATGGACTGGTCATTAGACTAACTGCACCTCTGAATGATGTTACAGCAATGAGAAAAGCAGTATGGGCCACCCACTTCCATAAGTTGTCCACAGATGACCAACCTGTTCACAGACTTTGCCGTAAAGGAGCAGTTTCTTGGTGTGGTTACCAAAAAGCAAAAGGGTCAAATATAGTAAAATAAGCATTGCCTTTCTGAACCTGTTATGAATGAAATAAAACCAATTTTTAGAGACCCGAGTGAACCTGTTTTGCTTAGTAAATGTCTTCATGGGGGCACTCAGAATACAAATGAAAGTTTCAACCACTGCATATGGGAAAGATTACCCAAGAATGTTTTTGTAGGACTAAATACATTAAATGTTGGTGTACTAGATGCAGTGATATGTTTCAATGATGGAGTGACAGAAAGGTTGGAAGTCCTGAGAAATTTAGGCATAAAATGTGGCTCTAATATGGAAGATCAATTGCTTGCGTGTGACAGACAGCAGGTGCATGAAGCTGAAAGATTTGCTCTTCAAGTTAGCAAAGAAGCAAAAAGTGCTAAAGTGAATGCCAAGAGGAAACTTGAAGATGAATAAATGCTGCAGGATGAAGACTATGCTTCAGAAATGTTCTGAGGCACAGTTCAGTTGGACTCATATACACTCCTGGAAATTGAAATAAGAACACCGTGAATTCATTGTCCCAGGAAGGGGAAACTTTATTGACACATTCCTGGGGTCAAATACATCACATGATCACACTGACAGAACCACAGGCACATAGACGCAGGCAACAGAGCATGCACAATGTCTGCACTAGTACAGTGTATATCCACCTTTCGCAGCAATGCAGGCTGCTATTCTCCCATGGAGACGATCGTGGAGATGCTGGATGTAGTCCTGTGGAACGGCTTGCCATGCCATTTCCACCTGGCGCCTCAGTTGGACCAGCGTTCGTGCTGGACGTGCAGACCGCGTGAGACGACGCTTCATCCAGTCCCAAACATGCTCAATGGGGGACAGATCCGGAGATCTTGCTGGCCAGGGTAGTTGATTTACACCTTCTAGAGCACGTTGGGTGGCACGGGATATATGCGGACGTGCATTGTCCTGTTGGAACAGCAAGTTCCCTCGCCGGTCTAGGAATGCTAGAACGATGGGTTCGATGACGGTTTGGATGTACCGTGCACTATTCAGTGTCCCCTCGACGATCACCAGTGGTGTACGGCCAGTGTAGGAGATCGCTCCCCACACCATGATGCCGGGTGTTGGCCCTGTGTGCCTCGGTCGTATGCAGTCCTGATTGTGGCGCTCACCTGCACGGCGCCAAACACGCATACGACCATCATTGGCACCAAGGCAGAAGCGACTCTCATCGCTGAAGACGACACGTCTCCATTCGTCCCTCCATTCACGCCTGTCGCGACACCACTGGAGGCGGGCTGCACAATGTTGGGGCGTGAGCGGAAGACGGCCTAACGGTGTGCGGGACTGTAGCCCAGCTTCATGGAGACGGTTGCGAATGGTCTTCGCCGATACCCCAGGAGCAACAGTGTCCCTAATTTGCCGGGAAGTGGCGGTGCGGTCCCCTACGGCACTGCGTAGGATCCTACGATCTTGGCGTGCATTCGTGCGTCGCTGCGGTCCGGTCCCAGGTCGACGGGCACGTGCACCTTCCGCCGACCACTGGCGACAACATCGATGTACTGTGGAGACCTCACGCCCCACGTGTTGAGCAATTCGGCGGTACGTCCACTCTGCCTCCCGCATGCCCACTATACGCCCTCGCTCAAAGTCCGTCAACTGCACATACGGTTCACGTCCACGCTGTCGCGGCATGCTACCAGTGTTAAAGACTGCGATGGAGCTCCGTATGCCACGGTAAACTGGCTGACACTGACGACGGCGGTGCACAAATGCTGCGCAGCTAACGCCATTCGACGGCCAACACCGCGGTTCCTGGTGTGTCCGCTGTGCCGTGCGTGTGATCATTGCTTGTACAGCCCTCTCGCAGTGTCCGGAGCAAGTATGGTGGGTCTGACACACCGGTGTCAATGTGTTCTTTTTTCCATTTCCAGGAGTGTATTTCATTCACAATTTGCCGCAAGTTGTATTTTTCCGACTTCAGGTACAAATATTTCCTAAGGTTTATAAAGAATTGCTCTTATTTTTTTCTCTGACTTGCAATAGTCCATACTTATGTAGTAGACCTAAGCTTTACTGCAGAAACAACTAAATCATAGGAAAAATAACATTTTTATTAGGAAAAAATTATAAAAATTAAAATGTAAGGTGTGATAAATTTTTATCCTTGTAATATACATAATAGGTGGAATTAAATAGGTCTAGTACCTCAGCCATCATGTCATGCATATCTGGTAAAAATCGGGTCTCCTTCAAATGTATAACATTGGATTAAATGGTACCTCTATTTGAGGAAGCATTTTCTTTGTAATTTTTTTAATAACCCTAAGCAGGTTCAAAAATATTCAAATTATTTCTGATTCGCTTAGAAAGTGTGCTGCATTACCAGCTATCAACCAAAAATCCGTAAAACATTTACTTTATAATCAGTGCCTGAAAGAAATAGGTGTTGAGTTTTACGTAATATTGGGCTGGAAAAGTACCTTGCATCCTTAAAACTTCATAATCTGCGATTGTAGCAGCACTAACCGATCTAACAACTGTGCCAGACACTTGTAGTATTATATAGGAGTTGCCTATCGCAGTGCCGTGTTCGGCCTGTTCACATGTCTATGTATTTGAATAGGCATGCCTACTCCAGTTTCTTTGGCGCTTCAGTATAATTTAAGCTTCTGTGTCAACGCAGAATACGGCCATATATACTACATATTCTGATTCTCACAAACTCACTCACTCACAAAAACCTATAGATGTCTTACCTACGTGCATGTCAGGCGTGGTGGTTTAGCGGGAAAGCGCATGCACCGATCGAAACAGAGATACCTTAGGATCGAATGTCAGTCGGACCACAGATCTTTCAGTCTTCGTTTTAACTTAGCCTTCACCTCTGAGTCACCAGAAGCAACACGTGGTTCGGATTCCACTATAAACTGTATGTTTATCGTATGTGTGTGTATGTGTGTGTGTGTGTGTATACATTTATATTCATTTATTCATTGATATTCCTTTATTTATATAATAAATGAATAAAAATAGTAATAAAAATAAAATAAATAATTTTTATTTTATTAAAAAAAATAATAAATCTCCATTGCTCCCTCACACACACACACACACACATACACACACACACACACACACACACACACATTCACAAAACAGCTGAATGTAGAAAACTGAGAATGTTGGCAACACTTAGAAAAATAAATGAAACTCTGTATCAAAAAGATTGCAGTTACAATGATGTGTAACGTAAACAGTGAACTGAAAGAGAACTATAAGATGTCCACCTGGCTGCCAGATGAGAAAAAGGAGTTTGCGTGGATGCAATGAATTAGAAGTTACCTGTAAGTAACTTTCGATTTCATAAAAAAACGTTAAGGAACTGTTTTTAAACCCATAACCCAGATGTGAAACCATAACATATGAGTAAAAGTAGACAAATCATGTAATATTTCAGGACACCCACTGAAGATGCCTTGTAAAAAAGGCGAAACGCGTCTGGGTGCATAAATAAAAATAAAAATTTCTATGTGCAGCATCCAAAAAAGGCTTTTTTTTTAAATAACTGCAATTTATATACACCTACTGCGAAAATGGTCACTACAAGAAACGTGAACATATGTTGTTTTTATGTTACCTGCTATGTGTGTGTCCTTGAAATGACATTGACCACGTTTCCGTGCAAACTCACTAGGTGGCAGGGCTTTGGTCAGTAGCACACTGTTTGGGTTCTTGTCGCATTAGTTACGCTGGCACAATGGATGCTGATTGTGAGCAAAGAGTGAACATTACGTTCTGGGTTAAGCACGGGGAAATATGGTCAATGATTAAGCAAGTATATGCAGGCGAGGCACTTTCAGGATGTCGTGTTTTCGAGTGGCAGAAACGGTTTCGTGAAGGAAGAGATTCAGTGCAGGGCGATCCCAGAACTGGTCGCCCGTCTACAGCACATACCGACGGAAACGTGGAGCGTGTAGGCAGTCACTGAAACAAGACCGTCATGAAAATGTCCGTGCGATATCAGAAGAACTCAATTTGAATCGTGATGTGAGTTATAAGATTTTACACGAAGATTCAGGGTAACGGAAACTTAATGCAAAACTCACCCCTCACTCATTAATAGATGCACAGAATGAGGAAAGACGAAGAATTTCTGCTCACCTATTGAACAGAGCCAAACGTGAGCCCACATTCCTGTCAAAGATTATTGTTGGGGATGAAAGTTGGTACTACTTGTACGATCCCCATACGAAGCGTCAAAGTGTTGAATGGCGGAGTCCAGGATGACCAGCCTCGAAAAAAAAGTCAAACGACAGCCTTTGAGAGCAAAGACAATTTTGATCGACTTCTTTGATAGTAAATGATCAGTTCACCATGCGTATGTTCCTCTAGGGCAAACAGTAAACCAAACTTTAAACACCGATGTCTTGAAACGTTTGCGACAAGCGATTCTACGTCATCGTCTCGATTTGTGGCATTTTCAGGAATGTTTCCCACTATATGGCAATGCAACACCCTATGCCGCTTTATCTGTTACCGAGTATTCAGACATTGTGTTACTGCCATCCACCATATTCGCACGACCTCTCGCCTTGCGATTTTTTCTTGTTTCCGCGAGTGAAAAGACGAATGAAAGAAAAGCTTCGTCAAGGTATCATAGGGATCCAACCGGTTGTGATAAATGACCGTTCAAGAGTAGTTGTTGAAAATTTCCCTGGTTGCTGCTAAGACCTCCAGAAACATAGGCAACTGTTTGTAGATAGCCAGTGGGACTAGTTCGATAGGAGCTAGGATCATTACTTGGTAAGCGTCCTGGAACTATTCTGACAAAGGCAGTATTTATTCACTCTGGATATATTTTGGGGTAGTCTTAGTTGCAGCGTCCGTAAATGATTTCACTCAATCTCTGGGTTTGAGCGATTTCAGTTACATACGTATTCAGCCATTTTTGTTACACACGAAACATGAATACGTCTTTCAAGTTTCTTACAGACTAAGAACTTGTCTCATCTTAAGAAAAGGTGAATAGAAAGTGTTATTAAAAGAATGAAGAATTTTTCCAAATTTGTGTATTTACCTGTATAAAACTTTTCGTATTTGTGCAATTAAATATGTATTTTTGGATTGTTTCAAAATGCTAATTAACCATGCTACATTATTAATTTTTGTTTAAACACACGAGCAATTACTTTTTTTACAATTTATTGTAGCTCTGTGTATTCATCTCACTGGTTTGCAGCCATCACCTACAATTCTCTTTGAGTAAATACTGAGGTGACGTGAACAGAAAGCGTATAAGAAAATTATTTAACTTATATGTTGACTTATTCACTTTCTTTATAAGCGTGTACTGCCACTTGCTGGAAATATTTCTTCACAAGAAATATTTGTCATCTGTTATTAATTTATTTAATTAGTGATATAGTTTTAAAATATGAATCATCCCTGCAGATACTGAACATCGCATTAAGTTTTTCTTGTGCATCACTCTTTATCCAGTCATATGATTTCTCCCTTTCCCACGTAACTGAGTGTTTCGACTTTTTTCTTTTTTTTTTTATCTAGACACAAAGTTCGGTATTAAGTAAAAGCCTCTTCATAAACATGGATGAAAAACTGAACTAAATGCTACTTATTGGCACTCAATGAAAAGTAAATATCGGGGCGACAGTTACAGTGACGTCACGCGGTAGCACACTGCAATCAACAATAATGATTTAGCAATGCCGAAATGACTGAATGCTTCCACTTAAAATTGAATGCGCCAAGGACGAGGTGACTCAAATAACTGGAGCTCCCACAGGTCCACAGGGATGCGAACGTGGGTACCGACTGTTAATAATCATGGGCAGAGAAAGGCTTAACTGTGAAACTGAAGTACCAAAGGGTGAATGTGGATAGCAGTTATTCATACCGTGAAATATTATACCCACTACTTTTCACAGGCCGTGAAATGTAAATATGTGTGTCAAAAATGGTTGTAATTTGTATCTACTTACAAGGGAACCTCCCCATCGCACCCCCCTCAGATTTAGTTATAAGTTGGCACAGTGGACAGGCCTTGAAACACTGAACACAGATCAATCGAGAAAACAGGAAGATGTTGTGTGGAACTATGAAAAAAATAAGCAAAATATACAAACTGAGTAATCAATGCGTAGGATATGCAACATCAAGGACAACGTGAGCACAGGAGCCCAGTGGTTCGTCTGCTTTCGGCTGCGGTGGGGCGAGGACGTCCGCTGCGCCCCGCCGTGCGCGACCGTGAGCGCTTGCTTGTGTTTACCTTCTCGCGGCGCGAGTTGTATTTGTTCCAAGTTCAGTGCGACTATGGCACACACATGGCGCCACGATACGATCAAAATTACTTTCCAGCCAGATCACGCGCGTCCTCGAGCCTATGAAATAGAACAGTTCATACGCGACGATCTACGTTTAGATCCGGCGACTGTCGTCGGAATACATTTTTGTATAACGGCGAGCGTGGTTTATGTTAAAATCACCAGTGCAGAGGTCTGCGCGACAGTGGTTTCTAAATACTCGAACTCTCTCCGAATCAAACATTCTGACTGGCATATCGGTGCAGTGACGGTGGATCATGCAGGCATGGGCCTAAGGACTGTAAGGGTTTTTGAGCTCCCCTTCGAGGTCCCAGAGGAAGTTGTCAAGGACGCCTTCCGACCATATGGCAATGTTACCAGCCACGTTGCAGAAAAGTGGCAAACTTTCTCGACGTATAAGGTCTACAATGGTGTGCGCCAAATAAAACTTGAGCTCAAGAAACATGTGCCGTCCTGTTTGAACATCGGTGGCTGTCGTGCAATCATCATGTACGACGGTCAACCGCGTACCTGTTCCGGATGTGGGCAGGAAAGCCATGTTCGATCGAGCTGCTTACAACGTAGAATTACGCAGATACCAGTGGGAGACTCCGTTTCCCCGACGGGGACGACAATCCTGCCCCTCACGTACGCTCAGACGACGATGCGCACCGTAGTTGAGGACGAAACGGGCGATCAGACACATCTATCGACGCCAGAAGTACCAAGGGAAAAAGAGGAAGGACCCTCGGTGCCAACCCATATGTCGCCCCCTCCACAGCAACAACAGCAGCAACAGTCCCACGGACTCCAGACGCAACATAACATTCAGAACGCGATGGACGTGGACGCGAACATTGTCCCAACCACGGCTTTCCTAGCGGAAGGTGATACGACGCTGGATTGCCTCCCAGATTCGGATACGGATGTCCACGTTCGAAAGCAACGTTCGCCTCGACGACGCAAGCGACGTCGGCGGACCCCTTCAGACGATTGCCTCCTACACACGGCCGGTCAAGAAGGTGACATCTCATCAGACAGCATGGATGCTGCGCCTGCTGAGGATCTAAGTGGTGTAGACGGTTCACTTGCCCATACTACGAGTGCCCAGTTACTTCTTGCACCACAAACGCGGCAGGTCGCGTCGATGGATGGCGCTCCGTCTACAGCTACCAAAGACGACGTACGTGAGAGAGATTTAGGTGCCGATCAGCTACACAGCATCGTGTTGCACCCACTGTGGTCGGACGATGTTGAGGAACTTCCTGAAGAGGGCACGGGTGACAGGGGAGGGGGCAGCATTGGGGATGCCACTCCTAGCGTGAATGACTCATAATTTGTAACGGGTTTGGTGGGTCCGGCATCTCTTGCGGTTAGCTTTTATTGCCATGGCGTCTACCCTAGGTGAAGAGGCTAGGCAGCACACCTTTCGCCTTGCCACAATCAATATCAACGCGATAAGGGCACCACACAAACTGACAATGCTACAACGCATGCTTGATGCGGCGAACATCGACGTGGCCCTCTTACAGGAAGTATGTGTCGCTAGTTTCCCTGACTTCTACGGATATACCGCCCACATCTCCCACGCCTCTTCTACCGATTGTGGTGTGGCTGTTCTGCTACGGGACGGTTTGGCGGCTACGGACGTACTGTACTTACCGAGTGCAAGAGCCATGGCCGTAACTGTCAACGGTGTACGACTCATCAGTGTATATGCCGCTTCAGGATCAGGGAGACGGAGAGATCGGGCCCGCTTTTTTTCGGAAGATATTACGCGTCTATTTATGGGCCGCATAGACGATATGGTGATCGGAGGAGATTTTAATTGTACATTATCTCCATCTGATCAGCAGCCACATCACGTCCCGTGTGCGGAATTGGAAATGCTAGTGCGTGACCTCCACCTGATTGACACGTGGCGCCACATCCATGGCCCAGCTCCTGGTTACACCCATTATACAAGCCATTCATCAAGTCAGTTGGACAGGATTTACGTCACAAGCACCCTTTCGACGGCGACGAGAGGAGCAGAGCTCTGGCCAACTGCATTCGCCGACCACACAGCCTATATTTGCACCATTGCCCTCCAACCTGCACGTGTGTGGCGCAGTAGGCCCCCCTGGAAACTGAACGTCGCCCATCTGGACGAGCCGGCATGTAAAGGTGCTGTCGAAGAGTAGTGGAACGCGTCCTTACGGCGTCGTGGTCGTTACCGATCGACCCTCAGTTGGTGGATTGAATGTGCGAAGCCTGCTCTTAGACTCGCCTTCATGGCTTACGGCCGGGAAGCAGCGGCGTGGAGGAGGAGCACGGAAAACTTTTATTACACCGTCGTACGGGAATGTCTTGCTATGGAGCCCTCACCTGACAGGCAGATCACAGTCGATCGCGCGAAAGCGCAGCTCGTCTCCTTAGCACGCCATCATTTACAAGGCGCTGTTATGCGGTCGCGTGCTCCAGACATCATACAATCAGAAAGGCCATCTATGCACCACGTGCTCATAGAACGCAGGAGGCGCCGTAGGGCACTGGTAACCGACATGATAACCGACGACGGTCGACATGTGGTAGAACCAGCAGATATAGCAGAAGCCTTCTATGGGCATTACGCTCAACTTTATTCAGCAGTGCTCCCTGATATGGCGACGGTAGACACCGTTTCAGCACATGTCCACGGTACAGTTCCACCAGACATGGTACCGACTTTACTGGGAGAAGTGACAGAGGAGGAAGTGCTCGACGCCATTGGTAAAGGTGCTCCCCATAAATCACCAGGAATCAATGGGTTACCATTAGAGTTCTATCGAGCCTTTAAACAACTGTTGCTACCGTGTTTGATTGAAATTTGCCAGGAATTGATGTCCCCGGGTATAACATTGCCTGCACCATTCTTGGAAGGTCTGATTGTCCCCATCCATAAGCCGAAGGGACGGAATCATGTCCGCGACTATCGTCCCTTAACGTTATTGAACAGCGACTTCAAGATCTTTTCGAGGCTGCTATCAGAACGTATTCGCGGCACACTATTGCACGTCTTGTCCGGCGATCAGACGTCATTGGGGGAACCCAACAACATCAGAACTGCGTTATGTCGTTACAGAGATCTCATCTCCCTTGCACGGGTGAGACGTTTGCCGGCAGCCCTCGCGTCCATCGACTTTAGCCAGGCTTTTGACCGTGTGGGCCACACTTCCCTCACGGCCGTTCTACGGCGCATGGAATACCCCGACCCCTTTATCACAGTGTTGACACGCCTACTACATGGTGCAACTTCTCGAGTTCTTGTTAATGGAAGACTGACAGCACCCATGCCGATCCGCCGATCAGTACGACAGGGATGTCCATTATCGACATTGTTATTTGCATAGGCCTTAGAACCTTTGTTGTGTGGTCTCTGAGACAGGCTCACTGGTATACAGTTCGGCGGCTCCATCTATCGTTGCACCGCATATGCGGATGATTTGATGATCGTCATACGTGGAGCTGACGACATGGTCGCGGCTTTGGACTGGATTGCAACCTACGGTACAGCTTCTGGTAGCCAAATCAACGTTGACAAGTCCGTCGCCTTGAGCATCGGGATTGGGCTACCGCAGGAACACATTGCCCCCTTACGCTTCAGTGATACTGTACGCTGCTTGGGCTTAGATTTCATGAACGACATGCGACGCGCGACGACGCTCAATTATCGACGCCTTCTTAACCAAATTAGGGCCGGAATTGCAAATCAGCGCTTGCGATCCCTCAACATCGTTCAGCGGGCGTATTATGCCAATGTATACCTTGTGTCCCGCATACCGCATGTCGCCCAAACGCTACCCATTCCGAAGCCCTTGGCTCGTAGCATTATGGCAGCGCTGCGATATTTCGTCACCGCTGGTATGTTACTGAAGATCAGTTACGTATCTCTTACCCTCCCCAAGGAAAAAGGTGGTCTCGGTCTAGTTGTCGTCCATGATAGGGCCATTGCCCTCTATGTTAGCTCACATTTATGTTTGCTGCGCCGTTGTCCTACGAGCCTCACGAGTCTGCTTCTGACGGCGCTACGACCTGCTTCACTAAGAGCACCGGTGCCACTACAGGACATCCCAGCGCCCCTCTTTTATATCGGACGTTTCTATTTAGAACAAAGTTATTGCAGTGTCGCGCTCACGACACCACAAATGGCCACAACTCGACGTTTATATCATGACATGCTGCAACGCCGCCCCCTAAATGTGGTCGAACTACAATATCCTGACGTACGGTGGCGCGTGGTGTGGAAGACTGTACACGATGCCATGCTTGATTCCGATGTTGTTTCTCAATGGTACGTAGTCGTTAATGGGAAGCTCGTGACGCAAGAACGTCTCTACAATATTCACATGGCAGAATCTCCCAATTATGTGGGTTGTAATACAGTAGATTCTGACGAGCACCGCCTCAGCTGTGGAGACGCGGAACCGGTTTGGCACCTAGTGCGGCAGATGCTGGCTTATCTCTTACGAGTTAGGCCGGAGCATATATCTGCACGCACGTTATTGTTTCCGGATGTGACATTTTACCCCAAGACTCGAACCAACTCTGTCACCTGGATACGTGGACATGCAGTCCATTACCTCTGTCGTGACGGACACAAGAATTTCCTTGACTTCTGGCTCTATTTGCAAGAAAGACATCATGCTATTTCCGGGCATACCAGATATCGACAGTGCTTCGCAAACTACCTATGGAGTGCCTTTCACAGCCCACCGTGCAGCTGGAATGTTCCAGGCAGTGGCAGATGAGGTCAGAACGAACTGCAAACGAGCATATATTGAACAATCTTTATCAGTGGGCGCAGTCGCTGGGAAGCCTCACTACGACGTGGTAGCTTTCTTTTCATGTTATTTATGTTTCATATCTTCTATGGCGTCTTCATTCTGTTTTAGTTTTCCAGGTTTGATTAACTATGACTGTTCGTACATTGATATATATATATATATATATATATATATATATATATATATATATATATATATATATATATATATATATATATATAAAGATTTAAAAAAGTGGGCAGGAGCCCTGCGTTCGAATCTAAATAAATACACAAGAACAAAATAAGAACAAAATGAACAACAAATAAAATATAATAAAGTATTATACCCTTTCCTTTCTCCTTTTATTTTATTTTTTTATACAAAGTTCAGAGGCATATTTAATTTTTGTTCGTTGGCGGAACCTGAAGTGGTGGCGAACGGCCGTCCTAGTTAGCTTTAGGATGAAAGTGGCGGTGGTACTAGCTTTGTTTTTGTTTTTAGACTAGATAGGTTTTTGGGGGTAGTATGGGTGATAGGGGCCAACGCCTGAAGTGGAAGAGGTAATTTTCTTTCTTTATTTAAAAAAATGGATAGAGCGTAAAAAAAAGGTGGCCGAGTGGTAAAAAAAATAAAATAAAAAACAAAAAAAAGGAAAAAAGAAAAAAAGTAAAAAAAGTGGTCCCGTGGTTAGTGTGAGCAGTTGCGGAACGAAAGGTCCTTGGTTCAAGTCTTCCCTCAAGTGAAAATTTTAATTTTTTATTTTCAGACAATTATGAAAGTTCAGGCACTTACACATAATCATCTTCGCTCTCCAAAATTCCAGGACATGTTCAGATTTGCTTGGACATATGCAGGATTTGGCGGTCTACACACGGAAAAATTTGAAAACGTTAAAAACATATGTTTTGACAGAGCACAGTGAAAACTGTGTGACTGTGAAACTGTTGCATTCATTTGTTGCAGTTTATGTGACAAACTCTTATGTTTTCATCACTTTTTGGGAGTGATTATCACATCCACAAGAAAACCTAAATCGGGCAAGGTAGAAGAATCTTATTACCCATTCGCCAAGTGTCCAAGTTAGGTGGGTCGACAACGATTTGCTTGGACATATGCAGGATTTGACGGTCTACACACGGAAAAATTTGAAAACGTTAAAAACAAATGTTTTGACAGAGCACAGTGAAAACTGTGTGACTGTGAAACTGTTGCAGTTATTTGTTGCAGTTTATGTGACAAACTCTTATGTTTTCATCACTTTTTGGGAGTGATTATCACATCCACAAGAAAACCTAAATCGGGCAAGGTAGAAGAATCTTTTTACCCATTCACCAAGTGTACAGGTTAGGTGGGTCGACAACATATTCCCGTCATGTGACGCACATGCCGTCACCAGTGTCTTATAGAATATATCAGACGAGTTTTCCTGTGGAGGAATCGTAAGACCTTGCGATTAAATGTTTTCGGTTCCCATTGGAGAGGCCCGTCCTTTCGTCTACTAATCGCAGGGTTTTGCGGTGCGGTCGCAAAACACAGACACTAAACTTATTTCAGTGAACAGAGACGTCAATGAACGAACGGACAGATCATAACTTTGCGAAAAATAAAAAATTAAACTTTTCGCCCGATGGAAGACTTGAACCAAGGACATTTTGTTCCGCAGCTGCTCACGCTAACCACGGGACCACTGCGCTCCTCACGTCTTCCTTGATGTTGCATATGCTACGCATGGACTACTCAGTTTGTATATTTTGCTTATTTTTTTCATAGTTCCACACAACTTCTTCCTGTTTTCTCGATTGATCTGAGTTCAGTGTTTCAAGGCCTATCCACTGTGCCGACTTATAACTAAATCTGAGGGGGGTGCGATGGGGAGGTTTCCTTGTTAGATGGACAAGTAATTTTCTGGACAATACATTACCTTTCACACAAATAAATAGATGAATGAGTAAGAGCTAGATTCAAATTAATGGAGGTCATCACATCTTTTCAGTAAAACAGGAATCAGAATGTCGTTAAAATTTACAAATATTCTTTTCTTCTTCACATAACCCTTAAGGATCTTTCATGCTGAAGTTCGTACACCCAACGATACACGTGCAAGAACACAATCCACAGCAAAATAGGTTTTGATAAGTTTTGAATGATGGAAAGGAGAACTTGTCTATTCAGTACGTAATCAAATGAACGAAATAAGCCCTTGGATGCTATTACGCGTTTATTTGCAACACCGTTTAATAGTAACAGTTCAATATCATAAAACGATTCCTCTCAAAAAGTTAATAAAATGCTAGAGCATGGCAAAGCTGACTATCACATCTATCACATGTGAACAGGCTATGATTACATCTAATCTATGGATGGCGAGATTGCCACACAGCCAAAATTTCTTGCTTACATCGCAAATATATAGCCCTCGCATGTCTTTGGTAAGCTGAATTTACTGGTTTACTGCACAGCGTTATTACTCTACTGAAGCTGTAATGACCCATAGGCTTCTCCTAGTTGTGCCAAAGACTGACTTTAGTCATTAATAATGTAAATCGGCATTTCGCACTAAAACAGTAGCGATTCCTTTTCTTATTTACTGCCGAGTAACAACTGTTTTCAAGAGGCGCGTTCCTCTCCCCACTCTCGCGATTCACCACCGTGCTACGCGGTCCAGTCGCTACCTCTGCCTCCGTGAGAATCATCATCCTACTTGCTGCCGTCTTGTTCTGCAGCATTGCTTAATGCAGCGAACTTTTGCTATCTGCAGGGTTCCATTAAACGTAAAACCTTTAAGAATAAATACCCTTCAAAACGGTGGAATCCTCGCAACATGTAGTTGATTTGTGATGTTGCCTCAGTTGCATATAGCAATCATGTTCAATACGAAAGTGGTAATCGGTCTCTCAGACGTACACTGTCGCATCCAGATTGACGTTCATAAATGTCTACAGTGTGAAGAGAACGTACAGACTCTTTCGTGGGCTTCCACAGCTTGTAGTATGTTCTTCTTGCTATACCTATTTGCACGGAATGTAGTTCAGAGCTCTTTTGCTTCATGTTGGAGGCTGTCAGCGTTGCTAATCATTTTGAGCTCGAGGTGTCAGTGTTGATAATGTAAACCTGTGGTCACAAGAGACCTGCTATGCCGCATCGACGTCTGTGTGCAGGAAAACGCTGCCTCTTGATGATACCTGCCTTTTTCAATAAGCAATCATTCACTTACAAGAGTAGCACAGACAAAAGCCTGCCGCACAACCACCCACTCCCCCCCCCCCCCCCCCCCCCCCCAAATACACTACTGGCCATTATAATTGCTACACCAAGAAGAAATGCAGATGATAAACGGATATTCATTGGACAAATATATCATACTAGACCTGACATGTGATTACATTTTCACGCAGTTTGGGTGCATAGATCCTGAGAAATCAGTGCCCAGAACAACCACCTCTGGCCGTAGTAACGGCCTTGATAGCCTGAGCATTGAGTCAGAGCTTTGATGGCGTGTACAGGTACAGCTGCCCATGCAGCTTCAACACGATACCACAGTTCAGTAAGAGTAGCGACTGGCGTATTGTGACGAGCCAGTTGCTCAGCCACAATTGACCACACGTTTTCAATTGGTAAGAGATCTGGAGAATGTGCTGGCCAGGGCAGCAGTTGAATATTTTTCTGTATTCAGAAAGGCCCGTACAGGAACTGCAGCATACGGTTGTGCATTATCCTGCAGAAATGTAGGGTTTCGCAGGGATCGAATGAAGGGTAGAGCCCCGGGTCGTAACACATCTGAAATGTAACGACCACTGCTCAAAGTGCCGTCAATGCGAACAAGAGGTGACAGAGACGTGTAACCAATGGCACCCCATACCATCACGCCAGCTGATATGCCAGTATGGCGATGACGAATACACGCTTCCAATGTGCGTTCACCACGATGTCATCAGACATGGATGCGACCACCATGATGCTGTAAACAGAATCTGGATTCATCCGAAAAAATGACGTTTTGCCATTCGTGCACCCAGGTTCGTCGTTGAGTACACCATCGCACGCGCTCCTGTCTGTGACGCAGCGTCAAGGGTAACCGCAGCGATGGTCTCCGAGCTGATAGTCCATGCTGCTGCAAACGTCGTCGAACTTTTCGTGCAGATGGTTGTTGTCTTGCAAACGTCCCCATCTATTGATTCAGGGATCGAGACGTGGCTTCACGATCCGTTACAGTCATGAGGATAAGATGACTGTCACCTCGACTGCTAGTTATACGAGGCCGTTGGGATCCAGCACGGCGTTCCGTATTACCCTCCTGAACCCACCGATTCCATATTCTGCTAACAGTCATTGGATCTCGACCTACGCGAGCAGCAGTGTCGCGATACGATAAACCGCAATCGCGATAGGCTACAATCCGACCTTTAAAGTCGGAAAGGTGATGGTACGCATTTCTCCTCCTTACAGGAGGCATCACAACAACGTTTCACCAGGCAACGCGGGTCAACTGCTGTTTGTGTATGGAAACTTTCCTCATGTCATTACGTTGTAGGTGTCGCCACCGGCGCCAACATTGTGTGAATGCTCTGAAAAGCTAATCATCTGCATATCACAGCATCTTCTTACTGTTGGTTAAATTTCGCGTCTGTAGCACGTCATCTTCTGGTGTAGCAGTTTTAATGACGCGGGTAGTTATCTGATACCAAAATAAAAAGGAGTATAGGAAAGGCCATCGTCAGAATCTAGTATTTATTTGCCCAGGAGACGGTCTCTGAAAGATCAAACGTCAGTGATCTAAATGGTTTAGTATATTACAATGAAGAGCCTAATACCAAAAATGATTCTATTCAGATTGACATTGGGCGTGGAAAACCACCAGTTGATAATCCGTTTGTAGCGGCAGTTGTTTATAACAAATCACAGGGACCAGAAATGGATATCTGTGAGCATAAAAACTTACAACGTAGCTGAAATACGTGAAAGCTTCACCCATGGAAAGATTGTCCACTTCTCTCGCGTGTCTTTCCGTTTACTTTTACCATACATTTGTTGAAAATTGTGACACTAGCTGTTCCGTTTTGCTCACTAAATTCATCAGCTGGTGAGAAATTTTTCTTATTAACATACAGTCGGTGTTGAATAATGTGTCTGAAACCTCTGGGGAATGTATAGACTACTGCTAATTTAAAAAAAAAAGAGGTTTGTATGTACATATGGTCAATTCTTTACTTTAGTTAGTTAGAGACACTTTTTTATTGTCACATGTTTGCTTCCTTTCTGTCTTTCTGTTTTCACATCTGCAGCTTGATCCTACAGCTAATTTTTCATTCCAAACGTTCTCTTCTGGTGGCTAAATGAAATGCTCAAAATGTCTGCCATTAAGTCTAGTACAAGTTTCTAAGCGCCGCATCATGGACTGTCTTACTCTCCCCAGTATTCCAGTTGTCTGATGTATCTGTTGAAATGCTTCTTGAACACGCTGGCCAAGAATATCAATACTCGCAGTAGATCTTTAATGCACTATGTCCTTTAAATGCCCCAAAAAATAAAAATCCAATGGATGGAGATCAAGAGATCGAGCAAATCAAGATGTTGCTGCCTCACTACTTATCCATTTATTTAGTGAAAGCTTATTTGAAGCGGTCATCGCTTGCAGAGCAAAATGAGCTTCTGCCGTGTAGTGCATGAAACACGTAAGAATAGTGGAACGTCTCCCAGAAAAACAGTAAATGCTCCATATAAATTTCATTGTATGATGTTCTAATACATATTCCACAGAAAATGAAAGGTCTAATTAATCTGTTTCCAAGTATGCCAGCCTATCCATTAATACTAAACTGTTGCTGATGTTTGTTTCCAGAACAGCAAAAGGTTTCTCGTGTGATCATATATAAATTTTGTGAAATTATTCTGCTCCCTTCCTGCTAAATATTGCTTCGCCAGTGAATAGTGTCATAGACAGAAATTGTTGGTCCTCGACATACATCCCTAATAAAATAGTAGAAGAAGCTTTTATGGACGGAACATCCGTTTCAGTAAAACGTTGCACTCTCAGGATGTGGTATGGATAGAGGAGTTGCTCTCCTAATATTTTACACACTGTCAGACGACTCACATTTTCAGTTTCTGCTATTTTCCTGCCACTGCTGCCATTATTGTCCTCAATATGTTGAAGAACTCGATCCTCAAAACCAGGTGTTGTTTGGTCTTCCACAATGAAATGATTCAATCTCAGGAGAGACTGTCTGCACAAGACGTTCATGTACTCTTTGAAATATCTTATTGTTCGGTTAATGTTTTCATGAAATCTTTCAGAATACAAACGTCAGGTTGCAGACGTATTGCACTTTGTAAGTCCATACGTTAGGTGCATGTCTGCACGCTCTGATTGGAAATTGGAAATTCGTGGTAGGTTCCTATGGGACCAAACTGCTGAGGTCATCAGTCCATAGCCTTACACACTACTTAATCTAACTTACGCAAAGGATAACACACACACCTATACCCGAGCTTCGACTCGGACCTCCGACGGCGGGAGCCGCGCGAACCGTGGCAAGGCGCCTAAGAACGCACAGCTACCCCGCGCTGCACGTGCAGTGCACTCTAGTCCAACAAGAATACGGTCGAGCAGAAATCTCGCCCATGACTGAAACTCCGGCAAACCATGTCGCTCTCCAGCTATTTGTTCGGTGGCGGCCCCCTCGGAAATTCGATGCCTATTGGGGGAAGTATATTCAGAACACACTATAGTCCCATAAGAACTGTAGGGTATGCAGCCACTGCTGACAGCGTTCTAAATGCTAAAAGGATGTGTTTATTTACTAGTACAATGACAACTAAGATAAAGATAAGAGGACTTTGACTTAACTACTGCGAAAACAATCATAATCTAGAAAGATTATGCACCTTTAGAACAAAGATGGTAACTTTAAAACAAAAAGACAGAAACGAAGCAAACATCTAATGAAAAAAAGGGTCTGTATCTAAGAAAGTAAAAAAAATTACTATATGTATATCATGAAATCCTCTAACCATTCTCCAGAGGTCTCCCACGGATTAGTTCACACCGTTTATATGGAAATACAAAATTACAAAATGAAGATAATGTGGAAGTGATTTTGATGGTAGAATAGTGAAATCTATTGAATATTCTCTGTAAAATTTGACATTTCACTCATTCCTTATGATTACTCTGTATTTAATTTTATACTTGTGGCACTTTTTCTTCTGAACTGCAGTCTGTTGATTCTTACGTAAAGTGTATGGTGGCAATAATCCATTGATCACATTTTTACAGCCTGAAAATGATAACTTTTATTGATTACAGACGATTACTCTTGGTGATGTCGTGGCAAAGAAGACGTTCAAGGCCAAATGAGTTGGTAATCGGAAGATCCATTGTGGTGATACTTCACCTCCACATTCAGTGCAATCGTTGATGCAGCTATTCAGCACAGTTCAAAATGACAGTTTTAGAAGTTACCTACCATAAGTTATTGTAAAACAATTTTAATAAAATGCCAGCCAATTGAATTATTGTATTTCATTACTTTGCGGTCTTCTCAGATTCAAGACATAGAGGCATTTGTTCCTAATTAATTGCGATATTTATCCCTTATAATGTACCTTACATATAACTGAAACACATAGTACACATTCCTAAAAATCTGAGAAGTGATGAATCCTGAGAAAAAAGGAAGTACCTTGTAGATGTAGTTGATCAATATACCCAGATTAATGAATTACTAAACAAATTATCAGATATACCAAGAAAGATGAAGTTTTTTGCCGAACACATATTTCCAATAGCTTAAATAGTTTTAGTGATAAGAAGGAAGATATGTGATATAAACAACATTTAAAACAAAAGCAATCTCTTCCTCATCATCCATGCACAGATGAATATATCTTTTCCATGTTTATCGTTAGATATACACTCCTGGAAATTGAAATAAGAACACCGTGAATTCATTGTCCCAGGAAGGGGAAACTTTATTGACACATTCCTGGGGTCAGATACATCACATGATCACACTGACAGAACCACAGACACATAGACACAGGCAACAGAGCATGCACAATGTCGGCACTAGTACAGTGTATATCCACCTTTCGCAGCAATGCAGGCTGCTATTCTCCCATGGAGACGATCGTAGAGATGCTGGATGTAGTCCTGCGGAACGGCTTGCCATGCCATTTCCACCTGGCGCCTCAGTTGGACCAGCGTTCGTGCTGGACGTGCAGACCGCGTGAGACGACGCTTCATCCAGTCCCAAACATGCTCAATGGGGGACAGATCCGAAGATCTTGCTGGCCAGGGTAGTTGACTTACACCTTCTAGAGCACGTTGCGTGGCACGGGATACATGCGGACGTGCATTGTCCTGTTGGAACAGCAAGTTCCCTTGCCGGTCTAGGAATGGTAGAACGATGGGTTCGATGACGGTTTGGATATACCGTGCACTATTCAGTGTCCCCTCGACGATCACCAGTGGTGTACGGCCAGTGTAGGAGATCGCTCCCCACACCATGATGCCGGGTGTTGGCCCTGTGTGCCTCGGTCGTATGCAGTCCTGATTGTGGCGCTCACCTGCACGGCGCCAAACACGCATACGACCATCATTGGCACCAAGGCTGAAGCGACTCTCATCGCTGAAGACGACACGTCTCCATTCGTCCCTCCATTCACGCCTGTCGCGACACCACTGGAGGCGGGCTGCACGATGTTGGGGCGTGAGCGGAAGACGGCCTAACGGTGTGCGGGACCGTAGCCCAGCTTCATGGAGACGGTTGCGAATGGTCCTCGCCGATACCCCAGGAGCAACAGTGTCCCTAATTTGCTGGGAAGTGGCGGTGCGGTCCCCTACGGCACTGCGTAAGATCCTACGGTCTTGGCGTGCATCCGTGCGTCGCTGCGGTCCGGTCCCAGGTCGACGGGCACGTGCACCTTCCGCCGACCACTGGCGACATCATCGATGTACTGTGGAGACCTCACGCCCCACGTGTTGAGCAATTCGGCGGTACGTCCACCCGGCCTCCCGCATGCCCACTATACGCCCTCGCTCAAAGTCCGTCAACTGCACATACGGTTCACGTCCACGCTGTCGCGGCATGCTACCAGTGTTAAAGACTGCGATGGAGCTCCGTATGCCACGGCAAACTGGCTGACACTGACGGCGGCGGTGCACAAATGCTGCGCAGCTAGCGCCATTCGACGGCCAACACCGCGGTTCCTGGTGTGTCCGCTGTGCCGTGCGTGTGATCATTGCTTGTACAGCCCTCTCGCAGTGTCCGGAGCAAGTATGGTGGGTCTGACACACCGGTGTCAATGTGTTCTTTTTTCCATTTCCAGGAGTGTATTTGAAAGGTATCACTATTTATCTGTATGTCGTATTTCAAAAATCAAATCCATTCTTCAAATCTTATAAACCTTATTCTGCACATGATTTTGCTGTGGCGTCGAAATTATATCTGCAATGTTTTAAGAAATTACTAAATGGCCCCCTAATTTTATATACCATTATATTACTGAGATGTGACTACCATTTTAAAATGTCACAAGCTTATAAAATTTAGTCGATTATAAATTACAATAGTAGCACTGAATTAAATTATTTAATACACATCAATGTAAATAATTAATATAATTATATATGTAACCATGTATGTATCATACATACGCTGCTTTCACTGTAGGTTTGTTAAGTTTTTTTGTGCATGAAAGAAGTCTCATAAATAAATTTCTTTCATAAGGTCACTAGGCACACACACACACACACACACACACACACACACACACAGGATTTACTAACTATGATAGTTTTCCATTTTACAGTTTAACTCTGACAGATAGTTGAAAATAAATTATTGCCACATTATAAAGCACAGAAGTAAGTAAATCAAATGGGATACAGGTAGTTATACCTTGCCAAAATATGTATGGGGAAGTTTGGAAAATTCTCTAAAACTGCGAGTGTTATAATACATGGTCAAATTATTCAGTAGAGAACCCACAGTTTCATAGCTAGGATTGTTCCATAAAGTTGTTGATAGCCCTTCCGTTGATCCTCATGCGTGACTCACTGCATACCATGTCCGCCCGAGAATTTCTGAGGTGAATCTATTTATAGCGCATAAGCGACATCGGCGAATAAGTACGGGGGGAGCTTGAACTAGCAACTCTAAACAGCAGATGCACATTCTAACAGTGCTTTCCGAACAGGTAGTGTTCATTAGTGTCCACCTTATCGTAGTGTGTCAACGTGGTCGTGTCACAAATCGCAGTGGAGTGACGTCTCTAAGTCAAGTGTACAAGACATTCTCCAGGATGTTTCGAAGAAGAGAGGAGTGTGCGTAACGTTTGTGCCGCACAGACTGATTTGCGATCAAAAGCAACGGCACCAGGAAACTTCCGCAAAGTTCACAACGTCGGTATATCTTTTCTGGATAAAATCTTAACGGGCGAGGAGGCTTGGTGTTATCAAAACGACAAACTGCAGAAATCTACATGAAGGGTCAACGCTTTGACGGCGTAAAAGACATTCAAGCCAATGTGGCGCGCGAGTGCGCGGGTTTCAACAACATCTCAAAGGGCTTTTTTGATAATTTCACACGGTTGTATAAACGTTCTGTGCGTTCTACTCAAGTCGGGGGGACACTATATAGAACAGATGAACCATTTTTGATCAGCTTAACTTTTATATGTGTTGGCAAGCCTAGACAACAGTCTAAAGTTCTTACCTGTGAAGGGGGACGAGTGGATGCTACGATGTATAATGAACAAGATAAGTATCAGTAAAACTCTTAAATGCAGTATACTTATCTCTGGAAGAAATTTCCGTCCGTATGAGAAACGATATGCATTTGCTACGCTTTTAGAACAGAATAACTGTTTTTTTTTTTTTTTAAAAAAAGAAACTTTATTCAACCAATAATATTCATACATGATAACCCACCACCTTATACATTAGTGGGTCTTGAATGTCTACAATACATTTATTTTTCTTAGCAGCATTGTTACTATTTCAGATTTCCTACTTTCTACTTTCTACAGGGTACGAAGATGTCTGTTATGCTGTGGGTAAGTGCTACTGTCTACTTAACTCTATTCTGACTATCCTAACAAGCTAACTCCTGCAACGTTTCAGACGTGCCAGTAGATCTATAAACCTACACTATTTTGGCCGTGCCCACCGAGCTAACCCCAGGGGGCGTGCCCCTGGCGCTTGGCTGGTCTTAACTGGCAATCGGTGCAGGTACTGTTAGTGAATATTCAAAACTACATTGTACTTAAAACTACCAACCCACTACAAGTCATCATTGATGCGCAATATGTCAAATCCGGGATATTTTCGCACCTTCCCCCTGTTCCAAGACTGAACTAATCCAAAGAATAACGAAGCAGTACCGATGTTTTTATTTTGTGCAGGACATTAGTCTGAATACATCATCAGCTTCTTTTTTCCATCTACAAGGCTTGCAAGAAATCTATTCTGTGAATTATAATTCACGAGTTAGTAAAATTCAAAAGTTGGTTGTATAATGTTCTTCCGATTGTTCCCAATATTAACTTGGTAATTTAACTTAGAATTTACTCCGTTGGCTGCATAGCAATCCTGTTCCCAGTTCTTTTCGTGGGATTACCCTGTTTACGGTATTCACTTTTTCGTACTCTTACTTTTCAGCTTTTCGAATAATTTTCATCCTCTACACACTTTTTCGTACTCTTACTTTTCAGCTTTTCGAATAATTTTCATCCTCTACACATTTTTTTACCCTTTATTTTGCACCATTACACTATTACAACGAGTAACCTGTATCTTCAACAGCAGCATCAATCTGATTCCGATTAAGAATTACTACTACAAGCGTCACGTAGATACTAAATTATCTTGGCAATCGTAGACAGCAAATGACCAGAGCACCAAATTATGCTTCGTGCTTTAGGCGCTTTTGGAAGTGAAAATCAGAGGTACTGGTGAGACAGATTTTCGCAGATGTGAAACAAATACAGTGAAGGTCTACAGCAGACATAAAGCATGTTCACCATTAAGATCAACGAACTTCAGGAGCGATCGCTAAATGATACAATCTGAAAACGCTTTAGGTCCTTATGGTTATCAGGATCTCAGTTATGTTGTTTATGAATGTAACCATTCGCGCACCACAGTTTTCACTTCATCGCTTCTGAAAGACTTGCCTTCCACTACTACTGTAAGCAGTGAACACATAAGTGTAGCTTGGAACAAGGTCTGGGGTATAAGATGGGTGTTGGAGGTAATCAAGCTTCATATTTTGCATGGCGTGCAATGCTTGATGATGTACCACATAGCCAACACAGATCCAATATCTTATATATATATATATATATATATATATATATATATGTCGGTTGTACAATCACATCCGAAACCGAGATGGAAACTCAGGCAACGGGACTGAATTTGCAAAAGGTACAGACTCGAAACTTAGATAGATGAAACCAATTCACAGGAAGCACAGTACATAGTTTTTTTTTTTTTTCAGGTAAGTTTCAGCAGTCGATACATCGTTCAAAAAATACATCGCACTGAACTGCATTAACTCGATTTTATTAGTACTACTGGATTCGGATTTAAGCCATCATCTGGGAAGTAACAACACAACTTTCCAATTTATAGAACTACAGTAAGACAACATGAATTGCGTCAAGCAATCACATGATAATATGTTACAGAAACCATTTAAAACGTTTCATTTGTCATGAGTATTGAAACGAAAATCATTGAATTATTAAATACACAGGAAACACGTAATAAAGAACTCATTCTTAGCATTTACAAGTGCAGCAATCGTCGTATTCACATGAGATGAAAACAACAAATACAAAGTGACTTGGCATCACAGCCCAAAGATGTCATTATGCTGAACATATACTTATGAAGATACATCGATATGTACATTATTCAGTTATAAATTGTGACAAATAACGTAAGGAAAGCTAAATCTTATCTCCAATATCGTCATGTAAATTAGCAATTCTTTTTTTAATACCACAATCATGTCATCCTAACACACAGAAAAAGACATAGTGAAAAACATATATCAGTGTCTCAGTTGACCAGGCAGTAATGTAAAGATTGAGAATGTAACATTGTATGAATTACAGTGTTACAGTACTGTACAAATTCATAGTACATATTAAAACAAAAACGAGACCTAACATAAAAATCAGTCAACAACAAATATATACTTAAAGTTAGTGAGAGGATAAGGTGAGGTCTTGTAATTGTGTGGCTCATCCAAGTTACTGCATGTCCTGTCCATAAGCATTTCCAGCTGTGTATAACTTGCTGACAATGTCTATGACATATATAAGGCTCATTATTTTCTTACCATACGGTAAAAGTACGAAGATTGAAGAAGTAGGGCACTAGAATTGCTGCGTCCATTGCAGTTTCATAAAGTAACCACAGTTATCTCCAAAGTATGTAGAAAAAGGAAAAATCTGTCTTCATGCTAGGCATTTGAGTCACATTAGTAGGTTACTTATCAAACAATCTGTATTCAAAAACAGAAATTCCAAGAATAAAATTCCGCCTATATTAAAAATTGACAGCAAATACATTCATCTACGGAGCATAATTTACCATATGTCAAACCAACTTTACTCATACTTAGAAATTTAATACAAATGAACTATTACAACTCCGTGCAAAAATCAAAATTTGCCACATGGATTACCCTCAAAATGTGTTGACAATGTAAAAATCTGCCTTGCTAACTAACCATTTGAGTTGCACCAATAAGTTCTGTATAGAACAATGTTCACACAAATATAGAAATTTCACGAATGAAATTCTATCTACATTAAAAATTGACAGCGGACACACTCACATAAAAAGCGTAACTTTATCAATGTCAATCCAGTTTTATACATACTCTGGATAGTGATACAAGTGGACTATTTCAACACACTACAAAAATAACAATCTGTCAGGTAGATCATCTGACAGTGTTGTAGTATTAAAATACAATAGAGGAACAACATCTTAACATACATGTAATACGATACATTAGGTAAAGGTAAGGTAGGAGAAAATCCAACAAAATTGAAAGTGCAAAAATCTTACCACAAATTGAAGTGTCACACAGCTATCAATTTACCAGTGCCTATAAGGGCATTAACTGATAATTAGTTCATTCATGAAACACACCATCTTAATAGATACCTAAAAATTTACGTTGATGAAGTGTGAGTAGGAATACTTTCATACCAATAGAAATGCCACTTAAACTATCTAACAATGGATGCATTGCTGTAGGAACCTCAACCTCCATGGGCATCACTATACTTACACAAATATCTAAACAATAGCAAGAATTAAATTCTGTGACCTAGTAGCATTTTTTTTACTATACATGCCCTGTGATACATTAGGTATAGGTAATATTAAAGAGAAACCAACATAATTGAAAATAGAGAAACCTTATCACAAAACCTAGAACCAAACCTATCCATTACTTAATTATTGTTTATAAGGGTCTTATCAGAAAGAAAATGACCTCATAGTAGTTTTATAAGTTCAGTGAAAATACCTAAGAGATTCTTATTCTTCAAATCAATTTGTTCATTGAGAATTTTTTCTGATTTTGTTATCACATTGAAAACATATTTCAGGTTCTTCCAAAACATTCATTTCAGTGCCTTTATTTGCCCTATGTAACAAAACGATTGGATCATTTACATTAAATAACACGTTTGTGTGTTTAAAGTGTGCCAATAGAGCTGAAGTGTTGCTTAGATAAACATGTTGTCTGAACCTGATTTTAAGTTTTCCCCCTGTCTGACCAAGGTCAAATGTGTCACATTCCTCACAGTTAAACTTATATACTCCATATTGGTCATATATGAATTATTTATTAATATTATGCTGCATTTTCATACCAATTTATTCTGTAGTGTGAAAAGCAATTATGCCAGTGCTTTTCTTGAAAATTTGTTGGATTTTCTCCCACACCTCCCATAATAGTGGAGAACTGCTTATCTTGTTCTCTCTCTACTATTTATTTTGAGTAAAGTAATTTCATATTTAACTGTTTTATCTCTAGTTTTAATTTTCTTTCTGTATAATTAGTTAACTATCTCTGGATCAAATCGATTCTATACTGCAATGTACCTCAGGGTATTTAGTTCAGTTTCTACATTGTGATAAGCCAAAGGTAATCTCACAAACCTATTGAGCATTGAATGAAAAAATCCATGCTTCTGACTCATTGGGTAAAAGGAATCTTTATTTACAATAATGCCAGTTGTAGTTGGTTTTATAAAAACGTTAAACAGATGTAGCCCATTCTTTCTAGAAATTTCAATATCAAAGAAATTAATACTGCCATTATCCTCCACTTCTGCTGCGAATTTTATACATGGATGAAAATTGTTGAACATATTATGTAAATAGTGTACATCATTTACGTCTCCCTACAGTATAATTAAAGTGTCACCTACATATCTTTTTTAATGTACTATGTTTTTGACAAAATCAGGACCATTATTTAAAATTTTATGTTCTATGTTATCCAAGAATTTGTTTGCAAGAGAAGCAGCACAACACCATCTCATGGCTAATCCTTTGTCTGTAGTAGTTTCTACTAAAAGAAAAGTAGTTTTTGGATAATTCTAATGTGAGCATTTCCACTAGTTCCATTATCTCAGGGACAGTCATTTTCTTGTGTAGAATAAAATTTTTCCTAAGGAGTCCAATGGACGCTTTTAAAGGGACATTTGTGTAATGATATACTACATTGAGAGTACACAATATCTGAGATCTGAATATTATTAGTAAATGTGAAAAACTCATCTGTGCTTTTCATCATACAAGGACCATGAAAGGCTTAGTTCTTTTTAATTATTTGATTTAATTTATGGCAAAGCAAGTAAGCTGTGCTGTCTATATAGTTCACAATCGACCTGAACCATATGCTACATTTATGGGTCTTAGTTGACATCTAAGTCTAGGAGCTTTTGTATTCATGATTATACAGCCTTTGTTTTGGAAATCATTAAGCAAGAACTGTGAGTTATAAATGCAGATCTTCACATCACTTTAAACACATTCTGTTGGTTTCATTCCTTAATTTGAAAATATTATTTGCCTCAAAAATTGTGTGGTTTTGTCAATGTATTCCTGATTATAAATGACAATCACAGAGAAGTCTTTTTTAAAAAACAATGGTTTATTTCTGAACAAGTTTTTCATTAATTCTATTAATGGTAGAATGTTCACATTTACCATATGTATACCTTACTTTATCTGCCCTAACATGCTGTTCTATTATTTTAGATACTTTACATAACACAAATTTCTATTATGTAGTGGACACCTTCATTTGGTCCACAGCCACCTTAGCAAAAGAATATAACTGTTTTAATTTTTTACTATCAATGTTTGGGCACAAATTGTATTTCAGACCTTTTTCTAAAACTTTCTTTCCCTCACCACTAAAGCTAACATTCGTTAAATCCACAACTTTTTCACAAAATTGAAAGTCATATTACATGTTACAAATGCTAGGACACTGTTGTACAATTGAAACTCCTAGCTTTCTGGCATGTCTCACAGAAATGGTCAGTTTCCCTTTATGAGTAAACAATTCTACTGCTTCGAAAAGTAAGTTAAGGGTTATGTAACCTAGAACTTTCCCTAGTAACATATGGGCAATGTACACTTGTTTCTTCAGAGTTGCTTTCCTACTTTGTTTTGTTTTGTATTCTTCCTGTAACCACTTTTTTCACTGTATTGTTTAATCCTTTTTGAAACTTCACTTTTTACATTGATATTAATTTGTGCAGAAAGCGAAAAGACATTCATAGCAGTGCACTTTTTAATGAAGTTGATTGCTTCCAAACACTTGAGCAATTCCTTTTTGTTGCACTTAGAAAACATTCTTGTCCAAATCACATTTCAGCTCTAGGAACGCACTTAAAAACACACAAAATGAGTTAGGTAACATAAATGATCAGATGGATTTGTTAAATAAGACCAGTACAGGCACTGAAATGAATTTGTTGGAGGAGACTGAAACATTTTTTCAGTATGGTAACAAACTCAGCAAAAACTTTCAATGATCAAACTAATTTGAATAATAAGAGTTTCTTAAGTATTTTCATCGAACTTTTAAAACTACTATGAGGTCATTTTCCTTCTGGTAAGACACTTAGAGACAATACTTAAATAATGGATGGGTTTTTTTTCTAGGTTTTGTGATAAGGTTTTTCCACTTTCAATTCCTGTGGATTCTCTCCCTCCTTACTTATATCTAATGTGGCACCGGTCATGAATAGTAAAAAAGAAATGCTGCTAGATTATAAAATTTTATTCTTGCTATTGTTTTTGTATTTGTATAAGTATAGTGACGCCCATGGAGGTTGAGGTTCTTACATTAATGTACCGATTGTTGGATAAGTTAACATGTCATTTCCAGTGTCGTTCTGAACCTAAGTATTCAACTCTTACTTATATCCAGAATAACAACATAAATTTTTAGGTATCTATTAAGATGGTGTTTTTACATGAATAAACTTAATGCACCACGAAAGGTTTATCCTTGTAAATTCTCTGTCCGAAATAAGATCAATGATATGTAACTCAGTGAGAGGAATTATATGGGTAGTCACCTAGTACGTTTTTATTGGTGCATAGGAGCAGTAAATCTATAGAACGAATTTCTTGAAAAAGGGAGGACAATATTTTCAGTAAGATAACAAACTGTGAACGACTGTGGGGTCATTTTCTTTCTAGGATGACCCTTATAGTTACTGGTAAATTGATAGCTGTGTAATACTTGGATTTTCACCAACCGTACCCTTATCTAATGTATCATATTACATGTATATTAAGATGATTTTCCTGTATAATATTTTAATGGTACACCATTGGTCAGATAATCATCATGACAGAATGTTATTCTTACAGTCAATTCACTTGTATTAACATCCAGACAATGCATAATATTAGACTGACGTTGGTAAAGCTATCTTTATTTTACATGAGTGCGTCTGTTGTCAATTTCCAGTATAGGTAGAACTTCAATTGTGAAATTTCTGTATTTGTGTGAATATTGTTCTCAACAGAACGTATTGATGTGACTCAAATGGTTAGTCATCAAGACAGATTTTTACTTTGTCAATGCATTTTGAGTATAATCCATATGGCAGATTTTGGTTTTTACAGTGAGTTGTAATAATTCACTTGTATTAAATTTCTAAGTATGAATAAAATTAATTTGACATGTAGTAAATTATGTAGTCAATTTTTAATATAGGTAGCGTCTTATTCTTAGAATTTCTGTATTTGAGTGCAGATTGTTTGGTATGTAAGCTACTGAGGCGATTCAAATGCCTAGTATGAAGACAGATTTTTACTATTTCTAAATACTTTTGAGATAACCGTGGTTACTTTATCTAACTGCCAAGGACTCAGCAATTCCAGTACCCTACTTCTTCACTCTTTGTACTATATGGTAACAGATAGCGAAACTTTTATATGTCATTTACATTGATACACCTGGTTACATTCGCAAGACAAAACAGGTAGTTGGAATTGTGGAAAGAGGCCAAAAATGAGCGGCTATCAGTTACAATCGAACACATATAACTTTATTTAGTTACCCAAACATTACAGCGCAAATTTCCGAGCTGAACTATCGACTGAATATGTCACACAGTCTTATGGCTTAAGGGCACAGCCTCTTTAATTTTTAAAACGGCTGAAGGCCCATGATTTAAAACACAACTACAATAAATTTTCAAAAGGCAGAAAGCGCAAAGTTTTATCCCTAAATAATATTTGAAATGAGGCTGAAGGTTCAAACAATGCAAAACTTGACAAGTAAGAAACTTTCAATTTTAAAGCTCTTGAAGGCCCATTATTTAAATCCCAGCTAAAAGCAAACAAATTCAAACCATCGGCTATGAGCCATTACAATACACAATCAAACACCAATAAGAAAAGGCAGTACAGCCAGCGGCGCTTAGAAGTTTCGCGGGGTCGGTCTGCACTTGAAATATTAACGATCGGTTGGAGGAGACAGGCAGTCGGCCAAGCTATATCCGATCCGCCGGCAACCCAGCCAAGAGACAGCCAACGGACCCACCGACAAGACGACTTGCTTTCCATCCGACCAATACACAAGGAACTCCAAAGCCAAAACGTAAAAGACGTAGCCATCCACAACCAAGTATGCATAAGCTGTCAAAACTACCCACACGTGTTGGACAGCGACAACACTGTGAGGAAAGGACACTGTCTTAATTTTAAGTCCGCAGCCAGGGTAGGTAACCGGAACGCTAACGGCCACAAGGCAGAAAATTCCGCTGGTGCACTTGGACTTCAAATAACCAAAATAAACTCCACCGGATGGTGGCCAAACTTTCGCGAACACCGTACTCCGACATGCACCAACACACCTCTGCGCATGCGGACTGCTGCCAGCGCCACTGTGCAACGACAGCAGGTCAAATACACCTAATGGTCATACCCCGAGGTGATTTAAACCCGTAAACCGCCCATCAGAGCGTTGTTTCGCCGTGTATCAGCATTATCCTTAATTTATGAGCGTGAGTGTACGATGTCTTCCTCTTCTAGGAGGCACACCAAGCTCACCCGTGTTTTCGATTTTCATTGTCATCTTCTTTAAACCATTTAATGACATCGGGCTTCTCCTCAGAGCTTCTAGTTGGCGGTACTTTCTTACTCTAGCACTGTAATTACTGCCGTTTACATAAAACAGTTTCACTAAGAGGGCGCGGTCTCGTCTCAATAGCCGTACTGTTCACTCAAGTCATGGCTTTCCAAACGACACATGGATGTCCTACCACTACACAGATAGCACACAGCTCCATATGTGCACCTCGAGGCCACAGTTAGATTTAACTTGATTTCCAGCGTGAATAGGTTCCGCATTAATGCATTAACGTACCTACCGAGTTTCGCTGTCATTATGATACTTACAGCCCAGACTGGACATACGTGAGTACCTGCATTTTAACTATAATCACCCAGTAGTTAAAGTACAATATAACATTGCTCACAATGGAATATAGTGCTTCAAAACTGTGAATAGTCTCACGTTAAGGCGATGGTCTCTACTCTCGCTTTCTTTGTACATGCAGTAACAACATAAAACTGCGTGAAGCTGAAACGAAAGTATAACACAATCATAAACAGCCAATACGTCACACAATAAAGCTGTATGACAAAGCAAGATGTTTTAAGCGTTTTAAGGTCATTTCACACTGCCCGTCATATCACGTGACGTCCCATCACGTCAAAACATTTTGCAGTGCATTTCATATGACGGCGTCCACACTTGCTCTCCCATCCCATCACCTCACATCATAGCAACGCCAAGGTTTCTCTGCAAGGAAGCTGGTTGGTTGGTTGATTTGGGGGAAGCGGCCAAACAGCGAGTTCTTCGGATGAGGAAATGCTGGGGAAGGAATTCGGTCGTGCCCCGGAAAGGGCCTTCCCGAATGCGAGTACAGTGTCCTAACGACTGCGCCACTTCACTCGGTGGCAAGAGAGTTCTGACAGCCTACGTCATCCTTCTGTTTCGATCACGTGACCCCAAGCTCATTTCCTCCCGATATAGGGCCGTGAGCAGATCATATTTCGTTTAGTTCTGGCTTTAGCGTTTAATATCAGTAATTTTTTGTTCTTTATTTGTTATAAAATTGTTTCGTCTCGTTATTTCTTCTGTAAACATTTATAATAAATGGCGAAAGATTAATTGAAACAATGAGGCAGCAGTCTGAATTGTATGACATAAGCGTACTAAATTACGTGTCCTCTGCTACATAAAGTGGTTTTATATACATATCGGTGCGGTATTTACTATTTTACAATGAAATGCATGCAATATGGCTCCAACTTGTTTGCGCTTCTTCATGTATGCTGTGAACCTTCGTAAGTGTGTGCAGTCCCGGATAATTTCAGTCTTGTCACTAACAGCAGCAAACCGTCTGGACACAAGAAATTGGGATCGATATTGCGGATATTTTGTAAAAATTTCCACATTTTCTTTGGATTTTCCTGAGAATGAAGGAATAAATTGAACTACTGTGGAGCTGCTTTAAATAGCAGACAGTGAGACAGCCGCATTAGCCGTATCTCCTCCAATGTCATTGAGAGCAGCACGAACATTAAAGTCTGCTCTCGATGTAATTGCCTGCCCTGGCAATCGACTATTCTGGTCTTCCAAATCCACATTTTCGCCATACGTTTGTGCCCTTGTTCTTCCAACTCCAAGTTTTTGGTCAGTAATCTACGCAACTGTTCCTGGAATGCTTCAGAGAGTTCTGTATTTTGGATGCGAGCGCGTCTATTGAGCCATTGTTACAACAAAGGGAGCCTAGCAGTTAACAGTTAAACAATAATAGATCAAAGAAAGAGATAAAGATAAATTCTGCAAGTAAAATTTACCTAATTCCCATGTAAGTGTGTACGAGTGTGGGAGAAAAGTAAAAGACTGTTTTGTATCAACTAATTCCTTTATTTTTCAGACAGCTAAACAATCCCTTCAAAGAAGTTCTGTTCAGCAGCTGTAAACCAGTGGAGTCGCTGTTCCCAGTCCTGGTAGCAGCACTGAATGGCTTCAGCTCCTAGGGATTTTAAAATGTTGATCACATCCTTTTGAATATTCTCAAGAGTCCCAAAACGATGTCCTTCAAAGATATTTTTCAATTCCGGGAAAAGAAAAAATTCACAAGAATTCAGATTAGGTGAATAGGAGGGCTATGGAACAACAAGATTAAATTTTGAGCTAAAAAATTCCGTAATGGAAGAGGCCGTGTGACATGCGTCATTGCCATGATGCACTGCCCACTTGTCTGCAATGTCCGGTCTTACTCTATTCACCCTTTTCCTGATTGTTTCAAGGATATCTTTGTAAAACATTTGGTTCACAGTTGACCATGAAGGAAGAATTACTGTATGCACTCCTACCGTAAAAAAAGCAAATGAGCATTCTTTTGATCTTTGATTTGCTCTTTCGAGCTTTTTTCAGTCAAGGAGATGTCTCAGTGTGCCACTCCTCACTTTGCCGCTTTGTCTCAGATTCGTCTTCAAAAATCCATGATTCATCATCTTTGATAACACAACTACCAATACTCTGAAGAAGATCAACGCATGTGTTTCTTCAGTTGTCCTTCTGCTCAGTTGTGAGGTTTTTCAGCACCATTTTGGCACAAACCTTTCGCATGGGCAAGCTTTCGTCCAGATTTTGATGTACAGTGAAAGTGTTTAACACGTCACCTGCAAACCTTATTGTTAAACGTCTGTGTGATGTCACAAGCGCACGCACACACTCAACGTTTTCGTAGGTTTTTGGAGCTGAAGATCTCCCTGAACAAGGTTCTTCTTTAACGTATTTTTGGCCTTCTAAAAAATATTTGTGTCAGCGAAAAACTTGTGCTATTGATAAGGAATTTTCATGTAGTCCTGTTTCAGCTTTTATACATCACACTCGTGAATTCCCCAATTTCAAGACAAAATTTTATAGCGTAATGTTGCTGTAAATTCCGCTGTTCCATTTTCACAACACACAACAAAAACACATCTTCACATATGGCGCTCTCAAGAATCACGTGATGGCACTACGGAGCTGAAGCTCGGACTGAGATTCTGGAAGGGATGAACACCCCGGTCTACACAAGTAAAAAAAACAGCGTCGCCAGATCGTTAGCAGTGTTGTCAATGGCACTATTTTTGTCGCAAACCTCTTACATTCCTCCGCAGTTAGTCGACACGATTCAAAAGTCGTGGCTAGCGGAACACATTGGCGGCATCATGTGGAGGCGGTGGCAGTGAAGGTGCTTCATGTTAGTGGGCAGCGCCAGTGGCCCTCTGTTAGGCATCAGAGGAACTGCAAAGGCGAGGTGGTGACGACCGTTACAACTCCCGAACTCACATGGTTGCCACAGGAGGCAGCAGCGACGAGGACAATCTGACATACACTACTGGCCATTAAAACTGCTACACCTAGAAAAAATGCAGATGATAAACGGGTATTCATTGGACAAATACATTATACTAGAACTGACATGTGATTACATTTTCACGCAATTTGGGTGCATAGATTCTGAGAAATCAATAACCATAACAACCACCTCTGGCCGTAATAACGGCCTTGATACGCCTGGGCATTGAGTCAAACAGAGCTTGGATGGCGTGTACAGGTACAGCTGCCCATGCAGCTTCAACACGATACCATAGTTCATCAAGAGTAGTAACTGGCGTATTGCGGTGAGCCAGTTGCTCGGCCACCATTCACCAGACGTTTTCAGTTGGTAAGAGATCTGGAGAGTGTGCTGGTCAGGGCAGCAGTCGAACATTTTCTGTATCCAGAACGGCCTGCAACATGCGGTCGTGCATTGTCCTGCTGAAATGTAGGGTTTCGAATGAAGGGTAGAGCCACAGGTCGCAACACATCTGAAATGTAACGTCCAGTGTTCAAAATGCCGTCAGTGCGAACAAAAGGTGACCAAGACGTGTAACCAACCAATGGCACCCCATACCATCACGTCGGGTTCAATGCGATGACGCCAAACACGGATGCGACCATCATGATACTGTAAACAGAACCTGGATTCATCTGAAAAAATGACGTTTTGCCATTCGTGCACCAGGTTCGTGGTTGAGTACACCATCGGAGGCGCTCCTGTCTGTGATGCAGCGTCAGTGGTAACCGCAGCCATGGTCTCCGAGGTTATAGTCAATGCTGCTGCAAACGTCGTCGAACTGTTCGTGCAGATGGTTGTTGTCTTGCAAACGTCCCCATCTGTTGACTCAGGGATCGAGACGGGGCTCCACGATCCGTTACGTCCATGCGGATAAGATGCCTGCCATCTCGACTACTTGTGATACGAGGCCGTTGGGATCCAGCACGGCATTCTGTATTACCCTTCCGAACCCATATTCTGCTAACAGTCATTGGATCTCGACCAACGCGAGCAGCAATGTCGCGATACGATAAAACGCAATCGCGATAGGCTACAATCCGACCTTTATGAAAGTCGGAAAGGTGATGGTACGCATTTCTCCTCCTTACACGAGGTATCACAAGAACGTTTCAGCAGGCAACGCCAGTCAACTGCTGTTTGTGTATGAGAAATCGGTTGGAAACTTTCCTCATGTCATCATGTTGTAGGTGTCGCCACCGGCGTCAACCGCCACCGGCGCCAACCTTGTGTGAATGCTCTGAAAAATTAATCATTTGCGTATCACAGCATCTTCTTCCTGAAGGTTAAATTTCGCTTCTGTAGCACGTCATCTTCGTGGTGTAGCAATTTTAATGGCCAGTAGTGTAGTACGGTGAGATGGTAGCAAAAGGCGACGAGCTGGGAAAAGGCTGCTGGGTGGTAGCACAGCTGCCTGCTGCTGGCAGGAACTCGGCCAGTGTCGGTACACCCACACACAACACGAGTGCTGGTGTCGGGTGACCGACATCAGCAGGTGGTATCGGCCAGTATGTACAATGCATGCGCACAGGTGCAGCGCTGAGTAGCACAAGCCAGAGAGGACTGCAATCCGCATAAAGTGCTGTGGCTTTCATCTCATAGTACTAAAACTGGGTTGTGACGACAACCAGTTGCAAAAGGTCAATTGTTTCTTGCTCACAATGTGGCAATCATCTCACTTTTGACACTAGCTTGTACAGAACGGCAGGAGTGGGTTAAGAAGTGATCATATGGAACAGTTGGATTTATTTTACACTGCGTTCTATTTTCAAAATTTTACATTTTATTGGGATTTTGTAACTATCAGAAGTAGTTCACTTTAAGCAGCACTGCAAAATACAACAGCAACGACTGAGACGCCGTTTCCCAAGCAGGTTTCCATAATGGATGGACCATATGCCACAGTAGCGACTCACTGGAGCGAGGAGATGTACTCGAGCCATGTGAACGAATCTTGTAACTTCCTGACAGGTTATAACCGTGTGCCAGACCGAGACTCGAACTCCGGACCCTAGCCTTTCGAGGGTTAGTGCTGTATTGACAGAGCTACCCAAGCACGACTCACGATCCGTCCTCACAGCTTTGCTTCCGCCATTATCTCGTCTCCTGCTTTCCAAATGAGGCGAGGTAGGTGGAAGTAAAGCTGTAAGGAGAGGTCGTGAGTCGAGCTTGGGTAGCTCAGTTGTTAGAGCACTACCAGCTGACTAGGGTTCCGAGCTCGAGTCTCGGTCCGTCACACATATATAACCTGCCAGTAAGTTTTATATCAGCGCACACCCCGCTGCAGAGTGAATCTTTCTTGGCAGTCGATACATAGGGGAACCACATTTCTCGAATGCAGAATTTTCTTTAATAATCACTAGTTATCTAGGTCCATTGTTAGCACAGCAAATACTAGGAGGAGATCTTTAAAATAACAATATTTCTATGTAGTTAATCAATTAAATCAATATAATAATGAATACTGTTAAGCTACTACCGATGATGTACGAATAGTTACGAAGTTTTACATAGAATGCAAGAGATATCAGCTGTGCACCAGTCTCACTAGTCGGTGATTGGAGGTACTCAGATCTTGTCCTTCTGTGATAGTCGATATCACCTGACTCAAGAATTTTATTAACTTCTTGAAATGAATCGTTTCAGGCTATTTAATTGTAAGTGTCTTTTCTGATAAACGCATCACAACGTAATCCCAGCATTTATTTCTAGTAAATTAGGTGCCCACACACTAACGCACAATCACAGGTAGCCTGCCAGCATCTTTTGAAGAATACAGTGCGCTACGAGAACTGCTGCGTGGGACGACATCAACAGAAAACAAGCTGGAGGAAATCCTAAGCGCCAGTTCATTAAGATAGTCCAGGAAATGTTAAGCTTAACTAGCGCAGTCTTGACCAATTATATGTGCATTACCTACACAACTTCTGTGGACTCGTCGCTAACCTGAGAAACTTTTATGAAGGTTGGATACTGCGAGACGATCCTGACATTTTTAGAAATGATACCCAGAGTAGTCAGGTGAAAAACCCTTAGGGCTTTTATTCATAATAAAAATATACAAGGTAAGCGATTATCTGTGTGGAAGGTGGCCGCTATGGCCAAAGTCCCCAGGGAAACAGGAGAGGTCCTGGAAACAGGACGGAAACCAGTGAGAAAAGTATCTGTACCTTGTTTCTCAGGTGCCTATGCCTTGCGCATCACATGGCCCCACTCTGCACCCTAATTGACCGGGGATTCTGAACAAAGTCCTTGGCTCAGCAACGCTGAACGTGTGAAGAGCAACAGGTCAGCATTACGTGCTGGTACTGCGAACGGATTTGACAGCTCCGAAATAAGGACTCAGAAACGAAAATCTTCAATTAAAAATTTTAAAATATTCCGTCCCTGCCCGTCCAAGCAAGTGGCACCTGCACCTTATCACAGCACAGTAAAGCGATGCAAATCGATGAATACGTGGCCATCTTTGCGCAGACACAGGTTCCTTTTCTGTGATTCAACAACAAGCTTCCAACTGTTGGTAATTTTCCAAAATACAAGGGTAGCTATTTGAAACTGCAAATCTTAAGAATTTTATTGTACTGATAAGGTTTTCATTTGAATCATCCTCGTAGGTAGTAAGCAAATTTTATCTTCAACCCGAAGATTAGATTGAAGGACACGGTCCATTTGGAGGTGACGCTCTTGCCTTCCTTCAATCTTTGAGCTGTTTTACAGAGTGTCATAACGTGGACTGGAATTTTTCACTTTAGGAAATTAGAGTCGAAGGTGAAAGAAACAGTGGGAGAAAAGTCATCAGATCGCCTGTGGATTGAACTGTGGACATTCGAAATTGTTGGCCACTAACACTCACATACAAATGAAACGTAAGTGTAATTTTATGTTATTTTGTTTCTGTCATGGTGGCATATTTATGTTGCTTGTACAATCACAGAAGAATTTCATAAGTTCTTCGTACATTGTTTCTTTTCTATTTGTTAGTTGCTGTTTCTGATCCTCTGTTCCTTTGTCTCATATCTGGTTTGACGTGAAAACTGATCTCTCATTCTTTGAATCCGATTCTTAAAACAAATATACACAGTATCTGCACGGTGGACTTTCTTTTCCAAAAACAAATGATTCTTTGCCGTTTCCGAATTCGATATTTAATCTCTAAAAGGACAGCAACGTTATGATGAGTCATGCAGTTTCACGTGATCCGACAGCCTGCCCCTTTTCGTGGAGGCAGCGTGCAGTGCTTAAATCTAAAGACGATAGCTTAATGTCTAGCGTTTTTTCTGTCAAGACATGTCACATGCACAATACCTCAGACTCTGTAAAGTGAGCTCATCGTACTAAAAGAGCAAGGGAACGCCTGCGGCAGTTACGCAACTAGGTGAACTTCCCTCCCTGCTAATACGTAAATGCCTCACTTAGGCCCGCGACTCTTTCATTTGTTATCTCATTGTTTGCTGGACAGCCTACGCGCCTTGTTACCACTGTCTCCCATTATCTCTGGGACTTTCAGCCTGCTCGGTGTAGGGGTTTTGCATAAATACTGCCTCCGTAGTACACCAGGATACCACTGTATAATTTCCTGCAGCATAGTGCTCCGGTGACACACATCTCGTCAAAATGGTGAAGCAGTTCTCAGGGAAGAAGTACGAGCTGGATGTCGCCAGCCAGGAGAACATGGACGCCTTCCTGCAAGCCGTGGGTGAGTTCTCTTCAGGCTTAGTGTATGATACGTACGCTGGTGAGCCATAAGATCACCGCCCACCTTGGGTCGGAATGTGGAGTTGGCGGGGTTGCGGCGGCGAGGCACGGTTAGGAAGGAAGGAAAGTACCGGATGATCAAAAAGTCAGTATAAATTTGAATAAATCACGGAATAATGTATGTAAAGAGGCACAAATTGATACACATGCTTGGAATGACATGGGGTGTTATCAGAACCAAAAAAATACAGAAGCACGTTGTAGGCGTAGCCACCGGCGCCAACCTTGTGTGAATGCTCTGAAAAGCTAATCATTTGCATATCACTGCATCTTCTTTCTGTCGGTTAAATTTCGCTTCTGTAGCACGTCATCTTCGTGGTGTAGCAATTTTAATGGCCAGTAGTGTATAACATATGAAGGCATGCAGATTGAAGAGGCCGACAAAGTTAAATTTCTGGGATTAGAACTCGATAATAAATTCAGTTGGGATGGGTATATCACAGAATTGCTTAAGCGCCTAATCAAGTCTGTATTTACAGTGAGAATGATGCCAGATGTACGAGATATACACATAAAAAACTTACATACTTTGCTTACTTTCATTCTGTTATATCAGACGGGATTATATTCTGGGGTAACTCATTAAAACGAACAAAATTTCTTAGCGTGCAAAAGCGCGCCGTAAGACTCATTGGTGGTGTAAATTCAAGAAAATCGTGTAGAAACCTCTCCAAGGAACTTTGAATTCTAACCACTGCTACTCAGTATATTTGTTCCTTAACGAAAATTTTTGCAAGTAATATATCTCTATTTCCAACCAATAGCTCAATACAAAGTATCAATACTAGAATAAGAACAATCTACATAAAGACTTACTTGGTCCTAAAACGGGTCCAATATTCATGAAAACACATTTTCAATAAACTGCCAGTGACCATTAAAAAGTTGTTTTCAGATAAACCACAATTTAATCACACTCTGATGAATGATGATGGCATTGAAACAGAGGATGACACGCGTAAAGCTGAAATACTAAACACCTTTTTCCAAAGCTGTTTCACGGAGGAAGACCGCACTGCAGTTCCTTATCTAAATCCTCGCACAAACGAAAAAATGGCTGACATCGAAGTAAGTGTCCAAGGAATAGAAAAGCAACTGGAAGCACTCGACAGAGGAAAGTCCACTGGACCTGACGGGATACCAATTCGATTCTACACAGAGTACGCGAAACAACTTGCCGCCCTTCTAACAGCCGTGTACCGCAAGTCTCTACAGGAACGGAAGGTTCCAAATGATTGGAAAAGAGCACAGGTAGTCCCATTCTTCAAGAAGGGTCGTCGAGCAGATCCGCAAAACTATAGACCTATATCTCTGACGTCGATCTGTTGTAGAATTTTAGAACATGTTTTTTGCTCGCGTATCATGTCGTTTTTGGAAACCCAGAATCTACTCTGTAGGAATCAACATGGATTCCGGAAACAGCGATCGTGGGAGACCCAACTCGCGTTATTTGTTCATGAGACCCAGAAAATATTAGATACAGGCTCCCAGGTAGATGCTATTTTCCTTGACTTCCGGAAGGCGTTCGATACAGTTCCGCACTGTCGCCTGATAAACAAAGTAAGAGCCTACGGAATATCAGACCAGCTGTGTGGCTGGATTGAAGAGTTTTTAGCAAACAGAACACAGCATGTTGTTCTGAATGGAGAGACGTCTACAGACGTTAAAGTAACCTCTGGCGTGCCACAGGGGAGTGTTATGGGACCATTGGTTTTCACAATATATATAAATGACCTAGTAGATAGTGTCGGAAGTTCCATGCGGCTTTTCGCGGATGATGCTGTAGTATACAGAGAAGTTGCAGCATTAGAAAATTGTAGCGAAATGCAGGAAGATCTGCAGCGGATAGGCACTTGGTGCAGGGAGTGGCAACTGACCCTTAACATAGACAAATGTAATGTATTGCGAATACATAGAAAGAAGGATCCTTTATTGTATGATTATATGATAGCGGAACAAACACTGGTAGCAGTTACTTCTGTAAAATATCTGGGAGTATGCGTGCGGAACGATTTGAAGTGGAATGATCATATAAAATTAATTGTTGGTAAGGCGGGTACCAGGTTGAGATTCATTGGGAGAGTCCTTAGAAAATGTAGTCCATCAACAAAGGAGGTGGCTTACAAAACACTCGTTCGACCTCGTACCAGATCGGGTTGACGGAGGAGATAGAGAAGATCCAAAGAAGAGCGGCGCGTTTCGTCACAGGGTTATTTGGTAACCGTGATAGCGGTACGGAGATGTTTAGCAAACTCAAGTGGCAGGCTCTGCAAGAGAGGCGCTCTGCATCGCGGTGTAGCTTGCTCGCCAGGTTTCGAGAGGGTGCGTTGCTGGACGAGGTATCGAATATATTGCTTCCCCCTACTTATACCTCCCGAGGAAATCACGAATGTAAAATTAGAGAGATTAGAGCGCGTACGGAGGCTTTCAGACAGTCGTTCTTCCCGCGAACCATATGCGACTGGAACAGAAAAGGGAGGTAATGACCGTGGCACGTATAGTTCCCTCCGCCACACACCGTTGGGTGCCATGCGGAGTATTGATGTAGATGCAGATGTAGATGTAGGTACTGTTAAACCAGCTTAAGTAAAAATGTCTGTTACACTTCATTTTTGTCAACACTTGGTCACAACAGGCAAGAGTAGGTATTTTGTGTATGATAATTTTATTAAAAGCGCAGAACTACGTTTCATTCTGACAGGTATTAGTTCTGTATATATTAGCAGTTCCAGTTCACTGTAATGTATTCTCCTATTTTTGACAGTCTCCTGTCGAATGACCAGGGTACTGAGCATTATATTCAAACGTTTTATATTTTTTAAGTTATACTTTCTGACTTGTTCCACACGCATCTCATTTTTGGGTCTGTGGAATGAAAACGGAATCTAACCAGATCTAATCTCTTCATGGTTAATGTCTCCCTGACGGCGACGCGGGGTAGCCGTGGCCTTGTCACGGGCCGCACGGCTGCCCCCGCCGGAGGTTCGAGTCCTCCCTCGGGCATGAGTGTGTGTGTTGTCCTTAGCATAAGTTAGTTTAAATTAAATTAATTAAGGTACTGATGACCTCAACAGTTTGGTCCCATAAGACCTTACCTTACTCGACGGCGATATCATCTTGCAGTTTCGTAACATCCTGTGTCAGAAGACCAGTGCCATCCTAGTGTGGTCTGCGGAGCGTGAAGTGAACTCACGTTGATGTGTTGGCCGCCAAATTTGCCTGATCTGAATTCGATGGACGTATCCGGATCCCTAATGAGCGTCAGCATCGCACCCTCAAGCCATAGCCCTGAGAATTACGGGGGTAGACATCTGATGCCACATACCTCCAGAAACGTATCATGCACCTGTGGAATCCATGCTGCTTAGATTAGTTGCTGTACTGCATTGCAAAGGTGAGCCAAAACTATATTAGGAGCGTGAAAGTCTCTTCGGGATTGCTGCTGGATCCTAAAATCAACTTGACTCGATATTTCGGCGATCCAACTGTTCGCCATCTTCAGGAAATGCTGCTTCTGCTGATGAGTCCCGCTGAGAACTGACGAAAGATTGCAGTTCGACGTCCTATATAGGCCACCGTTCATTACACGGCGCATGCGCCGCCCATCACGGTTTCTGCCTTCCAAAACAGGGAGGTGGCGCCGCCCTTAGTGAAACACTGCTGGCACCGATATATCGCAATCAAGGCCGAACCGAAGAACGTTCAGTTTTGATGCGAGATAATGCAGGATTCCACGTTTTGCTAAGAGGAAACATCGCCGTCACACGGAAAAATCGGCCGTAGCAAACACTGCCTAAATGAGGGACACAAAATGAAATTTGAGGAAACTGTTGTGATTGCCAACATTTCCGGTTTTTGGAATAGTGTCTATAAAGAGGCGATTGAAATTAGGTTGGCTGATAATTTAATCAACAGAGACAATGGGTTTCCTCTTATCAAAACGTGGAATCCTGTATTAGCTCGCATTCTTAGCACAGGAAACGTCAATCTTCGCAGTTCCATGTTTATTCGAGTATCAGCAGTATAGCTTCTCGTGCAAGAAGTTCGATCCCGTAATTATGAAACCGACTGTATACGTAAAACATGATTACCATCTGAACTTTGAGCACTCACGCCTGGAGGGCTGTTGTGAACCTACCATCAGATTACTGAAGTCCTCCTGCTCCTGAAAAGGAATCAAGCAAAGAGTAAATTCTAAACAGAAATTTGTATCTTAATTAGGTGTGTGCGTCCTTAATGTTCTTTTTATTGACAGGTGTCGACGATGCAGATAGGCGGAAGGAAATACAGGGAACCAAAATAACCATCGGTTTGGCGGTGAATGGCGACGAGTACACTTTCAGTTTGGAAGGGGCCGGCCGCAAGTTTGATACCAAGTGCAAGCTGGACGAGGAATTCGACGAGACGATGTGGGACCGCACAACACGCAGCAAGTACTCCGTCAAGGGTGGCGACACCGTGGTGCACTGGGCGAAGTACCCGGACGGCAAGATCATCACATCGGAGACCAAGTACTCGGCTGACAAGGCTCTGCAGGTGAGACATGGAACAGAGAGGATGTGTGTCACTCAGAAGCTAGCCCACTGCAGAAATATCTGTACTGGGGTAGCGACCTGTCCCATCGCTAAGTATCTTTGCCTAGACAACTAGTAAGTTATGTACATAAACCTCCCTCGTAAATCATTTTATCTGTTAGTAAAATCCGTATGAGGAAAACCTACAGTAGTTCCTCAGGGTGATCTTTACGTAGGAACAGAAAAACAGGATATATTACTTTACAATACGTGTAGTAGAAGAAGAAGATATGCATAGATCTGCACAGATTCTGTTGAAAAGGATGGATAGGATAGCAGTCAATTTGAGAAGTGGCGACAGCGAAAACATAGAACTTCCAGAGCAAACGTACACTTTAGTAAAGGTCGCGTACCTTGACACCGATTCTTAGCTGATGACTGAGTCGTTATTTGAAGATAATCTAGTCTAAATATCTGCACGTATTACTAAATTAAAACGCCCCAACATCACTACATTACTAAATTTGCTGTTTCTTCGTATGTCTGGATGTGTCCTATAAAACCCTCTGTTATTTTATGAGGTGTGTACATAAAGCAAGGAGATTGCATTTTTTTCGTCTGTTTCACTCCAATAGCGTTACAGTTCAGCATTTTTCCCGTCATAGTAATTGCCTTGGGAAGCCACGTAGCGCTGGAGATGGTTTTCTACATGTCATAGCATTGCTGGAACTTCGATACTGGAATAACCTTTACCTGGTCGGTTAAAGCCGTTTGAATGTTGTTCGGGACCCAAAAATGATGTCTCTGAGGTTTTTTTCCGTTCTTGGGAATGGAAAAGAGGCATAAGAACTGAAGTCGAGAGATTGAGGAGGCTGGGATGGGGAGCCAGGAATGTTATTGCTGGTCAAAAAATGGCTTACTGACATTGCTGTGGGACGAGATACGTCGTTGTGATCCAACACCCAGATTTTTTTTTTTTTATGTCTGGTCTCAACTAGATGATCCTTTTTCATTGTCGTGATGCAACACCAACTTGTTTCTCATGTTTGGTCTCACATGTATGGCCCTTTTGCATACAACTGTTAGCAAAAGTCATCTCGAGCGATAAACTCCTTATCAAAAAGAAAAAATATTTTCAAATTGTTCACTCTTTCTTTTTCTGGCATTGGTGGGCTTTGTGTGTACCATTCCATATTGTGGCGCTTGGTTTCTATGTCATACCCCAACACCCAAGTCTCTTCAGTGGTAATAACACATTCTAGAAAAGGGGCCCCTTTCCAATCGACTCAAAGAAGTCAACATACCTGTCCATCCTCATGTTCTGTTGGTCCCGAGTGAAGCTTCTCAGAGCCAGGTTTAAGTAGATTTTCATCCCCAGTTCATTGGTCGATGTCTGATAGACGATGATGTGACTCAAATTGCACTGTGCCCCTACCATTCTGATAGCAAATCCCGGACCCTGTCGACATTTCCATCAATTCTTGAGACCGAAGGCCTTCCAATGGGAGGTTCATTTTCAATTTACTGTCTTCCTTCTGAAAATGTCTTAAACCATCAAAACACTTGGGCCCTTAGAAAACACTGTCTTTGTATGTATGCCGAAATTTTGCAAACTTTTTCTGTTGCACTGTGTCCAAGTCAGAAGCACTATAGGACCGCATACGATTGTTCGAAATTCATGTTACTCATTGTCATAACCTACAGGCAAAACCTTATTCGCTATAAGAAACCGCTACGAACAGCCCAAGTGGCACTAGCGCGGTCCAATTCGCTCTGATGACGGATCACATATTCCCCTGTCTCACTGCCAAGATCGACGTCACCAGCGTTGCCAGATCGAACACTACTTTTTTTACGCATCTCATAGTCAAGTTGTTCTATAAACCTTTGTTTTCCACATCTGATTAAGTGATTCATGGTTGGTTGTCATATGTACCCATTCAGTCCCTCCACATTTCAAAACCTTACATATTCTTCATGTCTTCACATTTCATCTTCTTCATAACACTCCAGAAAAGATTTTAAGTAACACTTACTAACACTTACGTTTATATTACGTGATAATTTGCTGTCCGGAAATCTTTTCCTGTATCGCCAGTCTGAATTTTATGTCCTCTTTACTACTGCCCTCGTCAGGTATTTTCCTGTCAGAATAGCAAAACTCGTTTACTCCTTTCACTGTCTTATTTTCAAATCTAGTTTCCTCACCATCACCAGTTTTAATATGACTACGCTCTATTAACACTGTTTTATTTTTGTTGTATTCACCTTATAACCCATTCTCAAGATACCTTCTATTTAGTTAAACTGATCTTCCAGGTTCTTTGCCGTCTGATAAAATCACTATGCCATTAGCACAGCTTAAAGTTTTCATTTCTTTTCCTCGAATTTCAATTCCGGTTCCCAATTTTTCCATGGTTTCATTTACTGCTTGCTCAATGGAAAAATGGAAAAATTGGGGGACTACTGTAGCCCTGTCTCACTCCCTTCTGAAATACTGCCAAACTTTCATATCGTTTAACTCTTACAGTTACAATGTAGTCCCTGTTCAGGTTGTAGATAACCTTTTCCTCGTTGTATTTTATCCCTGATAGCTTCAGAGTTCCACAAAAAGTATTTCGATCAACACTGTCGAAACGTATTGTTTCTAAACCTACGAATGTAACAAATGTGAATCTGTCTTTCTACAATCTTCCTTTTAAGATTATTCGTAGGGCCAGTACTGCTTTGGGTGTTCTTACATTTCTCTGGCACTGAGACTGATCTTCTACCATCCTTTCCATATTTCCGTAGACATCTGGTGTTAGTATTTAACAACTATGGTTTACTGAACTGTTGATCCTGTAATTTTCACGTCTGTAGGCACCTGCTTTCTCTGGTTATGGGATTATTACAGTCTTCTTTAAACCTGAGGATATAATTACAATCTGGATCTTGGGTGAACCAGTTTCGTCATGAATGGTTTTCTCAAACATCTCAATAACTCTGAACAAAAATCATGTACTTCAGAAACCGGATTTCTACTTAGGTCTCTTAACGCACTGTCAAATTCTTCTCACAGTATCACACACTTCCTTCTCTCTTTCCGTAATAAAGTTGTCAAAGTTCTTTCCCTCATCCAAACATCGAAAGAAACTTGTAGATATTCGAATTCTCTGTTAATCTGAGGGTCCTTCATATTGCTACGAATATAGTCCTAACGTTAGTACGAAATTTTCCAGACGTTATCGTTGGCTGATAAGAAATTCAGAGATCTTATATTTGAAGTCAACTGATATCGACGACATTTTGGACATTAGCGTCAACCAGTTGCCCGGATCGGTCAATGTTGGAGGAACGAATCGTCCGCTGCGTTGTTGAGGGAATCATACTGGCGTTCCCCATAATTGATTTAGGAGAATTACGAACAAGCTAAATCAGGATTTCAACCATACTTCACTTGAATCCGTGTCCATTGCGGCATTTCCCACGCATCACAAGTGTCATGATACGGGAAGCAAGTGGAATAACTTTTAAAATTCGGACATTCACCTTTCATCCCTTGAACCTTAGCGACCCCGGATCTCAGTGCCTCGTTCTGACGTAGTGAAGTTGGGGGCTCTAAAGAGAGATGAGCTCCATACAAATAAGAGCAACAGTTCTTGCTCTGGCGTATCGATTAGCCTTGGTCTCGTTTTTAGTCAGTTTTCCACAGCTGTGTGTTACACACCAGTCTTCATCTGTGCTTCATAAACTGAACATACAAACCATTTAGAGCATGCTGATAACAGATTCTTTTTCCTTCTTTTATTATACTTAACGACACCCATTGCTTTTATCTTTGAAGCAACCGTATTCAGTTGCGATCTAAAGCTGTCTTCAATTCAGTGTTACGAGGCTCCTCATGCAGCAACACCGATCTGTAGATGTCTGTAGGTGACAATCGAAACCCATCATCGCAAAAGTAAGATCAGTGACTGTCATTAGTGACAATAAGATAAGCAAAAATCCGGATCTTTTTCAGTGGCAGCCACTACGGATCGACAGCTATGTCATAGATCAAAAGATACAACGATGAGCCAAAATGTTGTGACCACCGGCATAACCAGCTTTGGAAAGAAATGCAGCAGCGATTCACCTGTGCGCGTACTCGACACATCATTAGAAGGTTTTCGGAGACATGACGGTATAGATGCGTACGTACATGTCAGTCATTTCTATAAATTAACGGTCCTTGCTTTGCGGGTGGCGCGCTGGCGTCCGATTGCGTCCCAGATGAGTTCTATTCTCTTCAGATCAGGCTAATGAGGGGACCAAGACGTTCACGGGAGTTCACCTCCATACTCCTCAAACCAATATAGCATGATTGAGGTCTTCTGACACCGACAGTTATCTTGCTGAAAGGTACCATCGCTATCAGGTAAGCAGCACGAAAGGATGCAGGTGGTTCACTACTCGTTGACGTAATTCACAGCTGCCACAGTACTATCATAACCAGTGGCCACATCGATGCCCAGATGAGGGTTCCCTCCAGCGTAATACTGTGCCCATCGGCCCGCGTTCGTGGCGAGGTCTATGTTTCCAGCAGCCATTCGCCTGAATGACGAGCTATCCGGTCGCGACCACAGACCGAGAGTAACAAGAAACATTTTTCATCCGCCTCAGGCGAGACGTTTCCCTCGACCCACAATCCAATGTCGATGATCCCACGCCCACTGAAATCGTAATTCTCGACGTCGTCAGGTCAACACGGCAACACATTGGTGGTCGCCTGCCATGGAGCCCCACTTGCTGATCGGTATATTCACAAATAATAGTGCCTGAGCCAGCCTTATAGTCTGTCGTCAGACCTGGCACTGACCACCACCAATTCTACAGCAGTAATCTCCATGATCCCTCATGAGATGTGAACAGCTTTCCATTTTTGCTCCCTACAATACCATGCGAACTTCCCATCTCGTTCGCTGATTCCGCTACAGTTTTTCCCAGATGCCGGTCTATAACAATCTGCCATTTATCGAAATTGTTTGAGGTGCTTCCGCATTTAGGGACTGTGTCGTCGCTAGAATGGTTCTCTATTCATCTCCACTCCGCTTATATGCACTGACGGAAAACAAAATGGCAACATCAAAAAATAATTAATGTATGGTAATGAAATTTCGATAACACATTTGTCTAGATAACATATTTAAGTGGTTAACATTGCATGAACACTGACTAATGCAAGCGCTTGATAAGCCATTCGGTGTTACCCACAGGTTGCTGAAGTCAAGAATGCAAACGGGCATGCATTGTGTTTTTTAGGTGACGGATGTCGGTTTTGTGGAATGCAGTTACACGCCTGTTGCACTTGGTGGTTCAGCACAAGGATGGTTAACGTTGTTTGTGGATGATGCTGGAGTAGTCATCCGATGATGTCTAATACGTGCTCAACTGGAAACAGATCTGGTGATAGGGCAGGCCAAGGCAACATGCAGACACTCTGTAGAGCATGCTGGGCTACAACAGCGGTATGTGGGCGAGCGTTGTTGGAAAATATCCCCTGGAATACTGCTTATGAACAGCGGAACAGCTGGTAGAATCACCGTACTGACGCACAATTTTGCAGTGAAGATGCGTGGGATGACCACGATGGTGCTCCTGCCGTCATACGAAATCGCACCCCAGACCATAATTCAGGATGTAGGTCCAGCGTGTCTAGCACGCAGACAGATTGGTTGCAGGCACTCATCTGGTCTCCTTATAACAAACAGGGCTGTCACTGGCACCGAGATAGAACCAGCTTTCGTAAGAAACCACAACAGACCCTCACCACGCCCTCAAATGAGCTCTCGCTTGTCACAACTGAAGTCGCAAGTGGCGTTGGATTGGGGTCAGTAGAATGCACGGCGCAGGACGTGTGACCCGGAAGTCCACATTTGTAACAGTTCGTTGTCCCACTATGGTGCCAACTGCTGCCCAAACTGCTGCTGCAAATGCAGCTACGATGCGACAGAGTCATATGTCGGACACAATGGTCTTTCCTCTCGGTAGCGCCACGTGGCAGCCCCAGCACAGTCTCCTTGCGACCGTACATTCCCCTGACCACCGCTGCCGCCAGTCATGTACGGTGGCTACATTCCTGAAAAGTCTTTCTGCCGTGTAGCAGAAGAAACATCCAGTTTCTCGTCACCCTATAACATGAGCCCGTTCGAACTCAATGGGGTGTTGATAGTGGCACCCTTGAGCCTTAAAGGCATTCTAGACTAATATGAACTATCCATGTCCAAAGCTAACTGACGCTCGCCAACGTTACAGTGTACATTTAAAACAAACCTGATTTTCATTCGCACAGTGGCGCTACTAGCTCTACTCTTATGCGACTGGGGCGAAATTTGAATAGACATCATCATTCAGATGTAGAAACACGCCTACCAATTGTCCATTGTCACGCACAACTTCTCCATGGCACTGCGATTTCTTTCCCGTCAGTTTATTTTCCTCACCGCGTTACTTCCTTTTGATGCCTCCAGGCAGCATTCAGTGTTGTGGTAAGCAGTGGCTATAATGTTTTGTCTCTTAAGTGTATTTGCAAAAGAGTTGCCTCACTTTGCATACAGGTGATGTGCACGACGTTCTTTCAAGTCATGACGTCAGAGTGGACATCAGCCCACGGAAAAAAGTGAGAAAGGCATGAGAGTAACGGCTCAATAGGAAGCGACTGTACTGTTCAAGAAAGAAGAGAAATTCAAGATTAATGAAGACTCTCGATGACGATAGAAACTATAAGATCTGTAGTAAAGACGTGAAGCAGCCGCTGTTAGGACATTAATGCGCCTGATAATACCTGTAATACTCAGAAATAATATTATTATGTTTTGAAACAATAAGTCATTCTTTTCCCATACTTAAAAGAAGACGTCTCCTAAGTAACAGTAGTTACATGGCTTATTACAAGTAGTTCAAGGATAAACACGAGTACACAAAGCTCATTCCAAGGTTTCTGGCCAAGTTTACTGTCAAGAGATGTGACGTGCTATATGGAAACAATGAGGAAGAGGATATTTTAAATTGGCTTTCATTATAACTAACGGTTTCGTTACCGCGCCATCATCACGAAGTAAAAGATCAAATATCAATCACATGTCATCTAGCTCAATAAGGCAATCTGCATAATTACTGTCCCATCTGAACTGATACATATATATATAAAACACAACTGGTATTCGTGCAGAGAAGTCTGATTTGAGTTAACGTATGCTATGACATGTTCTTAATATTTGATCTTATATACTGCGCCAATGACGTAAAATTGAAACACGTAGTTAGAGTAAAAGTCCGTTAAACAACTACGTGTTATACATTTAAAAAATACGTAAGTGCTGTTGGAAATCGTCTACAAAGAATGAAGTAATTTTCCTTTTCCATATTGTACGTTCTTCACAAGAAAGGAAGCATGGAATATTAGGGTTCAATATTCCTGCAGGCATCCAGGTGACGATAGACGAAGCACTAACACAGTTGGGCCGAGTTGTTAGAGTCTATTTAAAGGTACCAACGTGTCATTTGCCCGCAGTTATTTACGGAAACCAGGGATGCAGAAGAGGCACACCGATCATCCAGACCGCAAGTCCCAAATACTGTGCTGCACATTGCAAGCACTTGGCACCGTGCTGAAACGCCATCGCCAGAGAAACTCCTAATACAATCTTCCACACTGTAGCAGCACAAGAAGTGAGACTCGTGGCTAATGACGAAATGCTTCATAATAGGGGACAGTTGGTGTTCTTTCTATTATTCCATTATTAAATATATTATGACTTTATAAAATGATGAACGTCTTTATAATCATGCAGTTATTTACATGCCTCTGGAGTAGATATATACCAGTTCTGCTCAAATATTAGCCCAACTTTACCTTATTTGAGGGGCTGGAGGCAGGCAGGCTGGCATAGTGACAGCATAGTGGTTACAGATTTGCATCCGTTATTTAGCCTGTCATCATCAATTCGTCATCTTGCCTTCTTCAATGAGTTTCTCGTACACATTCGATGATCCTTTCCTAAACCAACAACAAATTTTGTTGCAACTCAATGTGTGTTCAGTTTTTCAGCAATAATCTAATGTCTGAATGGTACTTAACATAACAACCTTTAATGCAAATTCACTGACAGACGATGATTGACGGATAAAAACCTCATAATTTTTTGACTATGAGCTCCACGAGACGAGGTTACACGCCTTTTTGGTCGAGGGCTATATGCAATTACTTGTCCACCACTTCTGAATTGGGGAAAGTATTTGCAACACTGCGTTCAGCGTAAACCTAAGTAAGCCTGCTTCAAATCTTCAGACGTTGCCGTAAATGATTCCTTGATTTCCACGGCAAATTTCACAATGAACCGTTATTCCTATAAATCACCACGAATGTTGTCCCTTACATCGGAAACTAAACGAGATACACTACTGGCCATTAAAATTGCTGCACAACGAAGATGACGTTCTACAGACGCGAAATTTAACCGACAGGAAGAAGATGCTGTGATATGCAAATGATTACCTTTTCAGAGCATTCACACAAGGTTGGTGACGGTGGCGACACCTACAACGTGATGACCTGAGGAAAGTTTCCAACCGATTTCTCATATACAAACAGCAGTTGACCGGCGTTGCCTGGTGAAACGTTGTTGTGATGCTTCGTGTAAGGAGGAGAAATGCGTACCATCACGTTTCCGACTTTGATATAGGTCGGATTGTAGCCTACCGCGATTGCGGTTTATCGTATCGCGACATTGCTGCTCGCGTTGGTCGAGATCCAATGACTGTTAGCAGAATATGGAATCGATGGGTTCAGGAGGGTAATACGGAACGCCGTGCTGGATCCCAACGGCCTCGTATCACTAGCAGTCGAGATGACAGGCATCTTATCCGCTCTAACGGATCGTGCAGCCACGTCTCGATCCGTGAGTCAACAGATGGGGACGTTTGCAAGACAACAACCATCTGCACGAACAGTTTGATGACGTTTGCAGCAGCATAGACCATCAGCTCGGACACCATGGCTGCGGTTACCCTAGACGCTACATCACAGAGAGGAGCGCCTGCGATGGTGTACTCAACGACGAACCTGGGTGCACGAATGGCAAAACGTCATTTTTTCGGATGAATCCAGGTTTTGTTTACTGCATCATGATGGTCGCATCCGTGTTCGGTGACATCGCGGTGAACGCACATTGGAAGCGTGTATTCGTCGTTGCCATACTGGCGTACCACCCGGCGTGATGGTATGGGATGCCATTGGTCACACGTCTCGGTCACCTCTTGTTCGCATTGACGGCACTTTGAACAGTGCCCTGACCAGCACATTCTCCACATCTCTCACAATTGAAAACGTCTTGTCAGTGGTGGCCGAGCAACTGGCTCGTCACTATACGTCAGTCACTACTCTTGATGAACTGTGGTATCGTGTTGAAGCTGCATGGGCAGCTGTACCTGTTCACGCCATCCAAACTCTGTTTGACTCAGTGCCCAGGCGTGTCAAGGCCGTTATTACGTCCAGAGGTGGTTATTCTGGATACTGATTTTTCAGGATCTACGCACCCAAATTGCGTGAAAATGTAATCTCATGTCAGTTATAGTATAATATATTTGTCCAATGAATACCCGTTTATCATCTGCATTTCTTCTTGGTGTAGCCATTTTAATGTCTAGTACTGTATTAACAACGTGCAACAACGAATGTTTGCGACCTTAGTCCACAGATGATACTGATTTCAAAAAATTGTGTAAAAAATTTCAACGCAACTGCAGCAAAGACGAACCGCTTGCTGCGTTAAAATCTTACTTACGCTTATTGTGACGAAGTTTACCAATAAATACAGAGAACGAAATGCTTAGGACATAGACCTCCACATGTCTCTCTATCCTTGCATAAGTAATTATCTTGTTTTTTCAGTAATGTCTTACCGATGACAAGACGAAAATTATAACAATTTCTGATTATGCAAGAATATTAATTAAGGATACAAGCTAAGTAATGTAACTTACAACCGAAAAAAAATTGATAAGTATACAAATTGTTCTCGGCAAACAGTTAAATTTCAAAATTTCCAAAAACTAAATTGATGCAGTTTCAAATTACACGTAATAAATTGCAGCCTCAGATATTAGTGGGTAGAAAATCTACAGTGTTGCAAAAGTACATAAGGGTATCACCAGTCAAAAAATATTCCATTTCATTCCGTTTTCTTTGTGCTTCTTGTTGTCATTCGCTGCTGACACTTGTGGCAAATAAAGTCGTTCAGAACCTTTCTATTTTAGCCAGTGTAACGCACTTATGAATCTACATCAATTGTAATGTATAATGTGTAATAACTATAACATCAACCACTCTTTATAGCCACTTGATAACTACTTTTATGCTGTAGCATATACCTCATATAAATATCTTATAAGCTTTATCTTCACAGCTGCTGTAACTGATGACTATAGAAAAGATTTGAGTAACAATAATGTATTTAGCACAATTGTAGGTGGCACAATGGTAATTTCCTGTTTTGGTTTTTAATTGCAGACAGTTACTCTTGGTAATGTTGTTGCAAAGAAGACATTCAAGGCCATCTGAGTTGATACCAGAAGATCTACTTTGGTGATACACAACTTAAAAGACGTCTCCACATTCAGTGAAGTGTTTGTTGATAATACTGTACAGTCCAATACCATACAACTGTTTTCGATGTCACCACCAAATACTGCAAATTAATTTTAATAAAATTATAACTTTTTTGAATATCTTTTATTTCACTTTCCGTATGAAAGACATACGATTAAATACCTTACATTCTAGTTTACTGTAACGTTTACCTGATTACCACTGATATTTTACGTAACTGTATCCCCATAGTTCAAAATTTAAGAGAAGACATTAAGCTTCAGCGAATTCACAGCTAGTCTGCAGATTTACTTCATCAGCACACTCAGATTCATAAATTACTAAACATATTACCAGACATACCAAACAAGATAATAATTTACGTCAAACACAGAGTCCCAGTAACCAAAGTAGATTAAGTGATCACAAACAAGAACACTAATGACAGAAATAAAAACACTACCTCAATAAAGTCTCCTTTCCAAAGAATCAGCACATCCTTTCCTAACCGGATTTTCCTGCAAACTGGGTTTCCCTTGATCATCTCCTTTGCTGGGCTCTCCCTACTGAGTATTAAGGAACGGTCGTTAAGTTGAAGCTGATATTCGATATTTATGGCTTCATCTTTTAGCCTTTCAGCACGGTATCTGACAGCCCTCTGTAGTTTATCTCTGCCCCTTCTTATGCATTGCACTTGTAAGAAGACTCAGACTAGAAAATGGTCACTTCCAAACTCCATACCATGCACCATGTTAACGCCTGACACCCATCTTTTGGCTATTATATGTATGGCGATGTGCTCTACCTGGCTTACTGTTATTGCATCTGATGACAAGAAACCAAGAACAAGTGGCTGAGGGAGACAGAGCTGATGCGAGGTAAGGTACGATTTGAGGAGGTTCAAAGAGTTACCCAAGCATCTCAGAAGAGGAAAGAGGAAACATGTAAAGGATATCATCGTTGAGTCAGAATCAGAACTTAGAGGAAACAAGACCAGGGAAATGTTTCAAAGGGTGAAGTGTTTCAGTGAAGAGTATCAGGCGAGATAGAAGTTTGTCAGAATTCGGATGATAAAATCAAAACCAACGATTGTGAAATCACCGGAGAATGGAAGGAGTACTTCGATCAGATTCTTAACTGTGATGAACGCGAAGTACGTTTCGATTTCCAGTCTCTAACAACAGCAGACCCATATAAGCCCACAACCAAAACGGATGAGATCAACACACAAAGCAGATCGCTTAAGAAAAGTGAGAGCCCAGGTAAAGACGGAATACAGGCCGAGGTGGTCCAGGCAGCAGGCGAGAAACTTCCATAAAGACTGCACTAGCTGCTACCAAAAATTTAGGCCAATGAGAAACTACCAGCAGAATGGGAAACGGCTGTGATCTGTCCAATCAACAAAAAGGGTGACAAATTGAAATATGATAACTATCGAGGAATCGGCCTATTTAATGTTCTCTAAAAGATCCTGACTGCCTCAAAGACAGAATTCAACCCTTGGCAGAAGCAACAAGTGGTGAATACTGGGTAGTTTTCGGCCTAGGTAGTCAGCTGTAGATCACATCTTAGTTATCCACCAGCCCATTGAAAAACTGAGAGAATATGGTAAAGAACTGCACACTTTGTTTGTTAATTTCAAGAAGGCCTAAGACTGCATAAACCAAAAGAGGCTAATCAATTGTTGCCGCAGAAACTCGTCAGCCTAGTAAAGATTAGCCTGCGTGGAAGAAACGGTAAGGTGAAGACGGAAAACTCAATTAGACGTGACTTTGAAATTGCGACGGATCTCAGATAAGGAGATGCTTTATCCCCAACCCCTATGAATTTTGCCTTTGAGAAGGTCATACGTGATATTCGAAGGGAACCAAGTGGAAGGGCACATCCAGACAACGCAGATGATAGCTGCCTACTTAGTAGGTCTGAAGAGGAATTGAAATGAATGACCAGGACACTGTAGATAGTCGCCAGCAAATTTGGGTTGCTCATAAACGAAGCCAAGTCACTGCCTCTTTGTGACACGTCAACAAGATCAAGATACTGAACAGCTATGGTCACAGCAGGTGGTAGGCAGGTCCTACAAGTGAGTCCGCGAATTTAAATACCTGGGAGCGTTCTTCACGGAGAACTCGTCATGCAATGTAGAAATTAGAACCAGGATCCACGCAGGAAACCGATGCTTCTACAGCCTAACATAGCTGCTTCGATCCAACTGTCCCTCGGGGCGATCTAAGATTCGGCTATTTAAAATTTTGTTCCAGCCATTGGTACTATATGGCTGTGAGATGGGTAATATCCGAAAGCAAGACTAGATAAGCTTCTCGTATTACATAGAAAAGTGCTGCGGAATATCTTCATGCCATGTTGGACCCAAACACGGTTAGTGCTGGATAAGACACAACCAAGAACTAGATGAAGCGCGGCAAGACGTAAATATAGTGGGAATTATCAGAAGCAAGTGATTACAGTCGACTGGGCGCGTGGCTCGGATGGGGGACGACAGGTGGCTACAGATGCTCCCAGATTTCATCCCCATAAGTAGGACACTCTCGGGAAGAACAAGGAAGAGGTGGAAGCATGTTCTACAACGGTCAACGGTAGAAGTGAATGGATGGAAGATGCCAACGATGGATGGAAGACGATGGAGAAAAAAAACTTGTGTCAGCGAGTCATCAGTAGGGCCTGATCGCGTAAAAGTAAATTAAATCCAAAAAAATATATATTTCGTCTGTCTCATCCACACACTGACATCTTATTCGTGTTTATTATTATTGTTATCAAGTTCGTATAGTTATTTACATGCAAAATGAATTTGAAATGATGTTTTGTTTTTCAAATGTTGTGAACTTTATTAAGCACACTCTTTTGACATGAGATGTTAGTTATAGCCCACAATGTTTTAAAATTTTATAATTCAGTAACACGATCTCGATCGTAACAGATGTTTAGCCAATCAAACATCTGTTGCGATCGAGACTGTTTTATTGTATCTTAACTTTTTATACCGATCGCCGTTTAGGCTCCCCTGCTACAACTCTTCCTAAAATTTTAAATGTTTTAAGAAATAGCTAATTGGCCTTCTAATTTTCTATGCCAAAATTTGGATTCCAAACGAGTGTGAAGAGCTTTGTCAAAGGGTAAAAGATTATAAAATCTTGATAATAAGTATTTACAATAGTAGGCCTACTCGAATTATTTTATGAACCTTCATGAAATTAACCAATACAATTGTAGTTATCATTTACACGCTAATTTCATTGTTTGGTGTTTATTTGGGGTATATAAAGAGCCTCAGATTGCGAGATGGTCCCCCATTTTCACCAAAATGAAAGAGAGCCTTGCGCAAAGAACCTGTGTAATAGATTGAAGACCACAAATAGTTAAATTAGTGTTATCCTAGTGAACCATTTCGTTTCAAAAACGGTTGCCGGAGTATAGCTGTCGTTCTCTCTTTAAAAAGACATAGTGTAAGTACATAAATTAGTGGGATATTTCCAATTGGAAGAATGACTGGGTGGCATGTAACGGATACTTCCATAGGAAATAATGAATCAAAGCTGTCTCATCCTTGGAGTATCAATCTTTAATCGGGTAATAAAAAGTGTAAATTCTAAGGCACATTCATTTAAATTAACAGTCATGGTGCAAACAAGTGCACGAAGGCTGCTACGAAGTCTTGGTGTGAGAAAAAAGGGCGCCAATTTTGGCAGCTAGGTGGAGGGATGCCCAGCGCACAAGAGGTGCGTCCGCTGATTTCGGCATTGTGTGTGGCCATTCCGTGCCAACTTGTATCAGGTGCTTGCCATTGGCTTGAGCAAGGCAGCTGCCGGGAGTGGTTCCCTCAAGTCACCGCCGCTTAGTTTGGCACTCGGATGCAGGTGGTGCCAGATCTACTCAACGGAATAATTTTGGCCAGCAAAATTATTAGCCCGCTAGCGTCTCGTTCTTACCAAATCAGTTATGCAGTCCTCGGTTCGTCTCCATCGACACTGGCGTGCCAGAATGCGAGCACTTCTCCTACGAGATGAACCCGTCTTCTCATTAATTTCGCTTGCTCACACTCAGGTTAGGGCTTTAAGAAAGTATTCCTTCGGGTTACTAACTTCACCTGAGAAATGAGATGTTCTGTAAAATGTGCGTATGCGCTCCAGTGTACTGTACCATTTAATTTCACTGCACACATTGCCAATAAATAGGTACAAATTTCACTATAATGAACATGGTTCTGGTAGGTCAATATCAACTATGTTGTCACAGCTAAAGGCATTAATAAACTATTTTATCCTGCTTTTCTCTGCTAAATACAGCTTATTGTTGTGTTGAGCAACGACACCAGAAAGATGATACCTTACGAGATGTGGTATGTAGGATATTCGCTATGAGCAAAATTTCAGTACACGAACCTCCACTGAAAACTCCGGAGGATACTGTCATTTTGAAAACAAACGTAATTTCTACGGGTCACTAGGGGGGATTGTTATATCCTTTACTTCTGTAGGTAGGTTACAGGATTTGAAGAGAATAGTGGATGGATTGAAGCTGGACATCGTGGGAATTAGTGAAGTGCAATGTCGGTGAGAACAACGGTTCTTGTTTAGTGAGAACAAAACATTATTTTCTTGGCGACCTCAGTCTCCCGATTGGTTTGATGCGCCACACCACGACTTTTGCTCCTGTGCCCGTCTCTTCGTCTCGTAGAAGTACTTACACTCAATTATTTGTTGGACGTATTATAGTTTCCGTCTTCCTTTATAGTTTCTACCCTCTGCACCTCCTTCTAGTACCATGGAAGTTATTCATCGATGTCTTATCACGTCGCCTGTCATCCAGTCCCTTTTTCTAACTGTGATTCTCATATATGTCTTTCATCACCAATCTGCAGAGAAGTACTTCAGCTTCTCAATGTAAGATCCTGAGTCCTTTATGTATGTGGCAGTCTTCCCCCCCTTGTGGTTGGAGTGGAGAGACCAGGTGTTTTGCCAGTTTATACGTCGGCGAGCCAGGAGCGCTAACAATCGGTTTTAGTGGAAGATTACTTTTACGGACCTTTGGTAATCCATAAGAATAATGTTCCGCTAAGACCGATTGTTTGCGCTCCTGGGTCCTCGTGCTGCAGCGAACGACTATTGCAGGTAGCAAGAGGAGAACCGTACCTGAAATGACCGCGGAGAAGCTCTTCTACTTCGGCGCGCCAGGTACATACAGTACGCGGCGGAAAGCTCGGCTCCAGTCCACCACCATCAACGGAGGGTGGAACTTCGACAGTGCCAGCCAGTAGTACTGGTGAAACGTCAGAAAGATCATCAGACAAATGTCGATCGAAGAATCCCAGAGGGAAGCCAACAGGCCAGTTCCTGAGCAAAAACCACGAAGTATGGGGCTTTGATAACTCAAGCCATTTAGACTTCATTAAGAGTCTTCTTCAGTTACACTTGTCAACATAAGCTGCCTATGTATTTGTATCTCCTCTTAAAACAGAAAATCATCACCAGTACCATATTTTCTGACGTTTTACGTTATTTCGACTATTGTTCTAAATTACTCTTTAATGTGAATATATTTACCTTCTGTTCACTCCTGAAGGAAAATCGCTGGAGACGGAATCGTTTTTCTACCTCTTATAATAATCCAGAAATAACACGCTATTATCGCTCACACACTCAACGGTTACAGTGCATACCTTTGTAGAGAAGATTCTCGTATGGAAATGTAAGAAGTGTACCTTAAGGGCGTGTTACAGTCGAATCTCTCATAGCACTAACTAAGTTTATCCTCTAGATCCTTAACGCCTTCCTGCCTCATAGCAAGTTAGTGAAAACTGGAACCAATAATCTCATATTAACATCTCATCGCAAGTACAAATTACTAACATTTTGGTATGGGTCGTATAATGTACTGCATCATATTCTTTAAGGTGCAAATAGTTTGCGTACTTATGGACCGTTGCAACTTTTCTCCTTGGACTTCCCTTCGACATGAAAACTTTTACTTGACCAACACAAAACGTATCATAAGTATCAGTAGCATTAAATAAAAATAACTTATTATCTTGCCACAAAACAGTGAAGTGGAACCAGTGCCAGCAACCTGCCTAGGTGTGCCTCTTTGCTTTCGTAAGTGATATAATGATAGAGAAGAATATGTTCTGAAAATATTTTGTAGCCCAAATCTCACATCGCTGCAGTTTTTTTGTGATGCAGTTTATCGTTGAAAGCACGTGCATAAATGGATAATGCGATTTTGTGCTACAATGATACTGAACTTAATGCAGCAAAGAATAATAAAAATAGTATATAAGCAGTTTGTATCTACACCACATTATAAATGGTATTTCTATCAATGTTTACTAACAACGGTGTGAAAACATATTTCACTTGCAACCCGGCTTTGTATCTATGGCCTGTAATATGTAGTGATTTACCGAACCTCCTTCGTGAATCGGTCGTTCTATTAATGAAACTAAACCACAATTCCTACAATAGTTCGTGAGATTCACCTCCACATACATACAGAAAATGCAGTGGGGGTCCTTAATTTACAATGTCTATAGATTACTGTCAAGATTCGCTCCTCACTGAAGTGGCATCGACTATTTGCTGGGATACGTTTCGCTGGAGAGCGTTGTTTTTGAATTAGCCCAAAAAAAAAACGTACAAAAGTGACTTTCAAAAGTGTTTCTCTTGAATACCTCGAAAATGGTGGCCTCCAACGAAAACTTATCTCAGCGTGAAATTTAACTACTTTAAATTCCTCACAAAAAGATTCTGTTCACTTTTTCTGTAAAAGTAATTGTTTGCGTGTGGCGAGCCGGAGAGTTTGAAAATCTCACACGTAGCTTTTGAAGGTTTTGTGGGTTACATAGAACCCATAGGTTTGGGCAGCTGAGTTACCCTTCATACTTCGCTAGGGTACATCGTACTAATATTGTAGAATTTACTTCCTTTTCCTTTCCCTCACTGAGAGACTGAAAGTGGCTGTATACTTCTGTACGCACCTCAGTCCCTCTCATCTTTTCCTCATAAGCCCTACACGGAATCTACGTTGTTGGCAGCATAGTGGGCGAACAATCTGCTTCGAATATTGATTCTCTAAATTTACCCAGCAACATTTCGTGAGAACGATGTCGTCTTCGTTCCAAGGATTAGCATTTAAGTTGTCCGAGCATTTCCATTAAAATGTCGTATGTGCTATATAGACCTATTACGACCCTAGCTTTCCATCTACATCTTTTTCCATGCGAACTCGATAAAATTTTCAATCAGTGGAACAGTATTCTAGAATCGGTAGCACTAACTAACGCCTTGTGTGCGATTTCTTTTGCAGGCGTGTTGTATCTTTCCAGAAACCTTCCAACAAATGCAAGTTTTCTATTGGGTTTCTCTGATACTGATTTTAAGTTTGATATCGCTTCTTAGTACTACTGTTAAATTCTTATAACGTACGAGTAAGATATTCAAGATTCTCCCTGCTTATCTTGTAATCACATATTACACGTAGAGTTGTAACACTATCTTATGCTACTATATACTGTGATTATTAAGCGTAGACTACGGTAGTTTTCCTAATATCTTTGGTTATTTAAGGTCGTACTCACATTAGTTCCTCATACCAATCGTTTTGTTAAGTACGCGATCAGTGTCTTACTAGATTCTTGTAGAAACCGGTAACGGTGAACCGTCTCGAAAGTGAGTGAGAATACACTCCTGGAAATTGAAATAAGAACACCGTGAATTCATTGTCCCAGGAAGGGGAAACTTTATTGACACATTCCTGGGGTCAGATACATCACATGATCACACTGACAGAACCACAGGCACATAGACACAGGCAACAGAGCATGCACAATGTCGGCACTAGTACAGTGTATATCCACCTTTCGCAGCAATGCAGGCTGCTATTCTCCCATGGAGACGATCGTAGAGATGCTGGATGTAGTCCTGTGGAACGGCTTGCCATGCCATTTCCACCTGGCGCCTCAGTTGGACCAGCGTTCGTGCTGGACGTGCAGACCGCGTGAGACGACGCTTCATCCAGTCCCAAACATGCTCAATGGGGGACAGATCCGGAGATCTTGCTGGCCAGGGTAGTTGACTTACACCTTCTAGAGCACGTTGGGTGGTACGGGATACATGCGGACGTGCATTGTCCTGTTGGAACAGCAAGTTCCCTTGCCGGTCTAGGAATGGTAGAACGATGGGTTCGATGACGGTTTGGATGTACCGTGCACTATTCAGTGTCCCCTCGACGATCACCAGTGGTGTACGGCCAGTGTAGGAGATCGCTCCCCACACCATGATGCCGGGTGTTGGCCCTGTGTGCCTCGGTCGTATGCAGTCCTGATTGTGGCGCTCACCTGCACGGCGCCAAACACGCATACGACCATCATTGGCACCAAGGCAGAAGCGACTCTCATCGCTGAAGACGACACGTCTCCATTCGTCCCTCCATTCACGCCTGTCGCGACACCACTGGAGGCGGGCTGCACGATGTTGGGGCGTGAGCGGAAGACGGCCTAACGGTGTGCGGGACCGTAGCCCAGCTTCATGGAGACGGTTGCGAATGGTCCTCGCCGATACCCCAGGAGCAACAGTGTCCCTAATTTGCTGGGAAGTGGCGGTGCGGTCCCCTACGGCACTGCGTAGGATCCTACGGTCTTGGCGTGCATCCGTGCGTCGCTGCGGTCCGGTCCCAGGTCGACGGGCACGTGCACCTTCCGCCGACCACTGGCGACAACATCGATGTACTGTGGAGACCTCACGCCCCACGTGTTGAGCAATTCGGCGGTCGTCCACCCGGCCTCCCGCATGCCCACTATACGCCCTCGCTCAAAGTCCGTCAACTGCACATGCGGTTCACGTCCACGCTGTCGCGGCATGCTACCAGTGTTAAAGACTGCGATGGAGCTCCGTATGCCACGGCAAACTGGCTGACACTGACGGCGGCGGTGCACAAATGCTGCGCAGCTAGCGCCATTCGACGGCCAACACCGCGGTTCCTGGTGTGTCCGCTGTGCCGTGCGTGTGATCATTGCTTGTACAGCCCTCTCGCAGTGTCCGGAGCAAGTATGGTGGGTCTGACACACCGGTGTCAATGTGTTCTTTTTTCCATTTCCAGGAGTGTATAAAAACAGCCGTGTAACCTAATGAACATTTTTGTTCTACGTAGTTATCCTCCTGGCTGTGGCCTAAAAATAAAGAGCATTTGTAGCAAAACTGAAATGATCGATACATAATTATGGTTTTATTTGAAAATTGTTCATTTGTAACGTGATACAGAGGTCCGTCGTAGTCAAAATGAAAAAGTACGGATTTATCATATAGCGCTAGAAAATGTAATTTTCTCAATAAAACGTCGAATTAAAAACGTGCAAAACAAAAATACATCAAGCATCGCTTCACTACTTCGTCTATCTTATATACGTATAATCTGTTATTCATAAACAACTTTCACATTTATTAATAATTACGGGAATGTCTTGCTTTTCATCATGATGAAGAACGTACTATTGGGTAAAAAATAACAACAATAATTACAAAGAGTTTTTTTTATATTCATGCATGTAAGCTGTGCTTCCTTCAAAAGTAATTGTTTTGCTTGCATAAAAGAGCAGATGTTACGTGATAAACTAATTTTTATTATTCATAAAATGTATTTTATATTCCGCAACAATATAAAATACACAATGGATTAACAATGAATGACATGCAGTTCTAATTATTTTCAAAATAAACAAGTAAATAAACAAAGAGAAGTCGTCAGCTTCAGTTTCTTTATTATATGTTAATTTATGTCAGTTTCCCTATCAATGCTGCCAATACTACAGATAATCCTACCACCTAGTACGTCATTTATTTACTGTACGAAAACTACCGAACAATAGTTTTGGTAGAGCGCTACACTAATTGTACGGTTATTGCTCGTTGTTGTAGCCTTATATCGGATTCGTCCACACATAAGCAAAGCTATCATTCAGTACCCCAAGTGAAACTTTTGTCGGAGACTATCTGCAATTTTTTGTGATATTCCAACTACGATACTTTGCTGTAAACAACAGCATCAGTAGGAGACATTCTTATAGCGCTGCTGAACCTGTCTTATAAATCATTTACGTATGTTTACGGTAGAGGCACTGTTACGCATCGTTGGGACGCACCCGATGATACTTCCGTTTCTGTGGAAACTTTGCCGTCTGCCAATCCTATGTTCTATTAGTCAAACGTTCTCCTACCCACTCATATGTTTGCGAATATAGGTCGTATCATGGTCAGTACTAGAGAACGCAGTACAGACTAGCAAGACAGAATTCATCTGTTCACTATAATCTTCCGTTTGCAAGATGTCGTGTGTGAATGAAGCAAGTTATGTTTCCGGAAGTGGTGATTTCCTATAAGAAAATCGGTTTTCTCCAGGAACGACATAATGTTTGGGCTCATACAGAGGTCAGTGACACTCTTCTGTAATTGTGTGGATCCTATCTTTTGCCGTGTTCGCAAACTGCAGTTACCAGAACTTCTTTACGCTGAAAGGGGACTGTTCACTGTGCAAGAGAGTCTAGACAAAATTGAGCAATCTTTTCACTAGTTATCCGACGTGCACATCTAATCTTTAGCACTATCCTGTAGCGCCTACTTCCAGAAGCTTCTATTACCAGTATTGCGTGTCTTCCACTTTTCGCTTCCGAATAAACGTGAAAACTCATCCACTACTTTTGTTGTCACAGTTTCTAACCTATTTCCCTAGCCAGAAAATGCGTCACTTCGGCTATACCCCCTTACCCATATGTTTCTGTAATTAACGTTCTTCTTATAACCTCCTTTCAAGACACAATCCATTTCCGCTGCTTTTCCAAGTCCTTTGCTGTCTCTGACAGAACTGCAGTGTCATCGCAAAGCTCATAGTTTATTTCACCTCCATGAACTCAATCCCCTTCCCCAATTTCTGCTTGGTTTCCTTTACTGGTTGCTGATTGTACAGATTGAATAACATCGAGGACAGGCTACAACGCTGTCTCACTCCCTTATCAACCACTGTTTCCCTTTCACGCGCCTTGGCTCTTAAAACTGCAATCTTGTTTCTCTACAAATTGTGGGTAACCTTTCGCTCCCTGTATTTTATTCCTGGGAAAGTCATAATATCATATTGTGTATTCACTTCGACATTCTCAAGATCAAGATGTCACAAATGTGGGTTTCGTTTCCTTCAGTTTATCTTCTAATGTTAGTGTTAGGCCCAGTATTGTTTCCTGTGTTCCTAAATTTCTCCAGAATACGAGCTGATCATCTCAGAGGACGACTTCTACCAGTTCTTCCTTAAATAACTCGTGTTTGTATATCGCAACCATGGTTTATTGATATTGACAGTTGTCTGCACACACCTTGCATGGATTAGGATTACTTAATTCTTCTTGCCTGGAGTATATTTCGCCGACTTCATATCTTACATACCAGATGGCCTGTGTCTTCCTGTCAATTTGTGCTTTCAGTGTTTCATCTCGCAAATCCACCCGTCATCTTCCGTTATATTTTTCCCACCTATTCCCGTCATTGCATAACGTCGCCTTTAAAACTCTTAAGTTTATTTTGTCCAGCTTTCATTTCCTTAATTTTCTACCGTTCTACGCTTTCTTGAGCTTTAATATCTATTTCTTAGACTAATAAACTATCATCAGAGTGCACAATCCCTTCTGCAAATACTTCATAGTTTAAAATCTGATCTCTAACTCTCTGTATCATTATTGCATAATCTGCTCGAGACCTTCCAGTTCTTCCAGCTCTTTTTTACTTCTAAACCTTGTTTCATGATTCTTCGTCCAAGTGTTAGCAATGATTGTACCTCGTCCAAAATTCTACCATTTGGTTTCCCCTTTCAATTTTTTCCCCTAATCTATATTGTTCCACTGATTTTCCTTCTTTCCCTTACAGTACTACTGAATTTCGGTTTCCCAACAAATTTACATTTTCGTCTCCTTTGACGTACTGAATAACTTCTTTTATCTCAGAATTCATTTTTTGAATGTCTCATTGCGAATTTTTTTCAGTTACCCTTCATAGTATATTGTAGCAACTCCTATGTACAGTACAAGTTTCATCAGTGTGTTTAAACATCTGTAGTTTGTAACTGCCACTCATATCTGTCCGAATTTTTATCTATTGCGATTGTGCAACAATCATTCGTCATTTTCGGGCAAATATCGAATTTGAGAACTAGTCCATAGACATGAATCCAGAGGCTATTCACTACTTCAGATGAGCAGAAGCCTTGTCCAGAAGACACAACCCATAGTTATCCGCAATATGATGAGGTAACGTATCGATATTACGTCGCTCATATTGGCCCAATTGACTTATGGATTACTGAACACTGGCACTTTCATTATCCTGACAGATATTTAATTGGACTCATAGCCTAGTTTCCAAACCTCATATCATTCGTCATAACTGATCTGAGTCCTTAATGGATCGCACCGTCGCTCTGTTTTACAAAAATTTCAAGGTTAAGGTTGGAAACTGCAGAAGCTGCGGTTGATTCACTAGTATAACTTTCGCATTCGTACTTAAGTATATTTGTTTATTATGTTTCAGGATCAGAAACTTGCTCCTCGTTTTTCTATGTCCATTAATTTGAACGTCGTTTGGAAGTATTACTTAGTGTTTGTAGTACTTAAAGGTCTTTTCATTTCAAGGAGTAGGACCCTCGCCTGTTCCGATCTCAGTCCATAATGTTCCGAGCTCTCAGTCCATCATATTCGGGATCTTTTATTGTTTGTTGCGTGTAGTTCAATACTTGTTTTGTGGTTCTATCGATATTTTCTAGCCATTTTACTCCTTTTGTTTTATGTAATAGTTAACTCCATAGACTCAAGTCTCAGCCCTGATATATTCACACTCGCACTGCCACAATTTGTGCGTTTCATAAATTTCATTTCAGGGAGCAGTATAAGCATTTGTTTTGCCTTCGTATTGTCCATTTAAAGCATACTGCGTTTTGTGTCAAAACAGGTGGAGGTACTACTTCGTAAAACTTTATGTTTGCCTTATGTTCTTGGTATTGTATCACACAATATCTGGAGATTATTTAATTTATTGTGTATGCGATTTTCAAGCTGATAGCTTACGTCATAACCAAATCTTATAGTCTATGTTCTACATCTACATGTACATGGTAACTCTCCAGTGCACACTTAAGTGTTTGGAAGAGGGTGCACATGACCAGTTTCAGACAATTTTTCGATCATACCGCTCTTGAAATCCACGTGGGAAAAGTTAACACTTCACTCTTTCATGCGATTTCTGATTTCTCTTATTTCAGTAAAATGGGTCGTTTCTTCTTACATAGGCAGGAGTCAACGAAATATTTTGGCATTCAGAGGAGACGGTCGATGATTAAAATTTCTTGGAAGATCTTTTAATGATTGCCATTCTGATGCTCTCACCATGTTTGTGACACTCTCTCTCCTATTTCACGATAATAGAAAACGAGCTTCCCTTCTTTGAACTTTTTCTAGGACCTCTGCAATCCTATCTGGTAAGGATCACTTAGTGCACAGAAATACTCTAGTAGAGGACGCACAAACGTAGTGTAGGTGGTCTCTTTAGTGGATTTGTTGCATCTTATGAATATTCAGCCAATAAAAATCAATCTTTAGTTTACCTTCCTCACTACATGTTCTATGTAATGGTTCCAATTTAAGTTGTTTATAATGGTAATCCCCAAGTATTTACTTGAACTGACAACCTTTACAGTTGTGTGATGCATCGTGTTACTAAAATTTAATGGGATACATTTAGTACTCATGTGGAGGAGGACCTCATACTTTTTGTTGTTCAATTGTCACTTTTCGCACTATGTAGGTTTGTTGTCTAAATTATTTAGTAATTCGTTTTGTACCTCCGACTAGACTATAAATGAAATCATTATGGGCCCAATTTAACAGGGCTGCTCAAATTCCCTCCTGAAACATTTGTGTAGATTAAGAACAGTAGAAGACCTATAGCTCCTCCTTGTACAATATCAGATATCATTATAGTTTCACTAGATGCTTTTTCGTGGATTACTATGAACGTTTCTGTCAGGAAATCACGACTTCAGCCACATAGCGGAGACGATACTCCATAAGCACTTAATTTCATTGGAAATCGCTTGTGAGGAACGGTGTCAAAAGCCTTTTGAAAGCTAGAAATATGGAATAAACTTTAGATCCCCTAAGGATAGCACTCATTACTTCTTGCATATGAAGAGCCACTTATTTTCGTGTGAAACATATTTTATGGATCCTTGCTGGTTTAGCGTCAACAGGGCCCGTTCTTCGAGGTCTGTCGTAATGCTGGAGCACAGTATATATTCCAAAATTCCACTATAAACTGATGTATATGGTATGGATCTGTAATACAGCGGAATACTTTTGTTTCCTGTTTTGTGTATTGGTCACACCGGTGCATCTTTCTAGTCTTTAAGGACATATCTTTCGCCAAGCGAGAGGTTGTATACGATTGCTAAAAGCCGAGCTGTTTCATCATCATAATCGCAAAGGAACTCAACTGGTATTTTGCTATTTGGATTGGAGGATTTGCCTTTAATAAGTGACTTAAGTTTCATCGCTACACCGAAGTTATCTATTTCAAAATTGCTCTTAATACCAACTGATTCGAATTGTGCAATATTTATTGCATCTTCTATGGTGAAGAAATTTGGAAAGTGTTTTTAGTAAATCCGCTTTAGTGAAGCATTACCATTGCTATGATGAAGTACAGGTGTTTGATTAAAATTAAATATTAAAGACATTTTACGTAAATACAAAACTTCTCTCCATTCATAGCAAGATCACTGCAAATATGAAAGCAGAAGACAGTGGCTGAACATTTGGTGTTTATGTGGAAGACTTCCTGTCACATGCACGGTATTTCGCGAGTATTATCAAATGAGCTCACTACGTGAAAACGGCTGCTACCTGCTTATGCAACAGTGGCAGTCTCCAACCGGTACTACACAAAGCCTTCTCTCACACAATGCACCTTTATCTGGTGCTTGGCGAGACATTCTGATTCAAGGTCATAAGTGTTTCGTATATTCACTGCCTGACAATAAAAGTGAAGCACCCAGAGAACATTGTCGGATATCGGTGGATGTATACAGGACATGAACAGCGTCAGATGCTGAGTGATCACTGAAGGACACGCCCCGTTCTCGCATGAGATAGCGTTATCAACGCTTTATAATGTTTCTCAAAGGGGTCTCTTTGTAGGTCTCCATTTGGCCGGCCGGTCGAATCATGCAATATTTGCAAATTTTTGTGGGGAATTTGGATGACGGCGGCCCGATATTGGACTGAATTCTGTGTCATCGCGCACCATTCGTCTAACAGCATCCGGACCATGTAATTTCCGTCCCATGCGTACGCTACCGTTAAGACCACAACACAAACGACTGCGTTTATAGTGGTGCCATGACCGACAAGCCTGGGATGCTGAAGAATAGCGTCGCATGGTGTTCTTCGATGAATCACGGTTCTTCACTACCGCGGATAATCATCGTCGGCGAGTATGGTGGCGACATTGGGAGAGTTCCAAATTTCCAATGTTTTGGAGGGAGTCGTAGGTGCTACTCGTGTCGTCATGGTGTGATGAGGAACAGGGGGGGGGGGGGGATCTCTGATGGCGAGATAGCACGTCACGGACATTCTGCCACCTCATACGTTAACTCTCATGCAACAGTGTCGCGTTATCAAGAAGAGAATGACAATCCAGACACGAGTCCCTATGAACTGTCTGTCTGTTGTTGAGGTACTCTAGTGGCCAGCAAGCTCTCCAGATATGAAAATTTCTGGCAGATTGAAACTGAGTGCCGGATCGAGTTCGAGTCTCGGTCCGGCACTCAGTTTTAATCTGCCAGGAAGCTTCATATCAGCGCACACTCCGCTGCAGTGTGGAAATGTCATTCTGGAATCTCCAGATATGTCCCCAATAGAACATGTGTGGGACCAGCTAGGACGTCAACTCCCGCCAGTGGCCAGAATACCACAGATCAATTATAACAATTAAAGGCCACCTTGCCTCTAAATAGAACGGCCTTACGAAAGCCGTCCGGAGTGGCCGAGCGGTTAAAGGCGCTACAGTCTGGAACCGCACGACCGCTACGTCGCAGGTTCGAATCCTGCCTCGGGCATGGATGTGTGTGATGTCCTTAGGTTAGTTAGGTTTAAGTAGTTCTAATTTCTAGGGGACTTATGACCACAGCAGTTGAGTCCCATAGTGCTCAGAGCCATTTGAACCATTTGAGACTGCATGCACTCAGGCCAGAAGTGGTGGATCTTGATACTGATAAGTGGGCCCATACTGCCACATTCTTCCTAAATTTGACTCTGTTTTACAAATATTGTAGTGACAGTGCATTTCCTCACAATCACTGAAGTTTTATTTCATTTTCCTCCACGTTGTGGCAGGCAGTGTATTTTGGAGTCTATGTCCCTACTCAACAGATGTTGTAACAGTAGACAGGTTAGAAAGAAGATGAAGGAGTTCCCGGGGAAGAGGTTATATGAGTATACAGCACGTGTCTAAAATGTTATATACTTTACTAACTACACCTACACTAAACCTTAAAAAATTTTTGTTTGGGACTTACTGTCTCAGGATTAAATTAATAAGTTCCCATACCAAGGTCTGATCAGGGTTTCGGGGAAGTTTCCCTCGGTCGTAAGGCAAATGCCTGCACTGGAAATCCCTTCCCTTAAACTCCTACATCTACATCTACATACATACTCCGTAATCCACCATACGGTGCTTGGCGGAGGGTACCTCGTACCACAACTAGCATCTTCTCTCCCTGTTCCACTCCCAAACAGAACGAGGGAAAAATGACTGCCTATATGCCTCAGTACGAGCCCTGATCTCTCTCATCTTATTTTTGTGGTCTTTCCGCGAAATATAAGGTGGCGGCAGTAAAATTATACTGCAGTCAGCCCCAAATGCTGGTTCTCTAAATTGCCTCAGTAGTGATTAACGAAAAGAACGCCTCCTTTCCTCTAGAGACTCCCACCCGAGTTTGCAAATAGAGAGCTCTGGTTGCACCCCGCGTGCGAGGCCAGCGGTCTTCACCAAATCCACCAGCCGCCTGTACGAACTGAGAATCACCTCAGAACCCAAGCGACAGGCATCATTGGTGCCGACGTGAGCAACTACTTGCAGACGACTGCACCGCGTACGCTCGATAGCCGCAGGCAAGGCCGTCTCCACACCTTGGATGAGGCCCCCCGGATGACAAACCGAGTGCACGTTGGAATTCTTTACAGCCATGTACGCTATTTCCCTAAGCGGCTCCATCACCCGCCTAACGTTGGAGCTCCCAATAACCAGCAAGCCTTTGCCCCCGTGTGCCTGCTCGGGCCCTGCTGAAGGAGAAGCCAACTGCCCACCGACAGGATGAACGGGCGAGACAAGCCGGCCAGCGTCCACATTAGTCCCACATTGGTCCCAATCGGGATCCACTTTTCCCCGCTAACACCTTGCCTGGTGTCACTGTCTAACAAAATAATTTCTTTGTGTTTCCTTAACTGATTCAAATAAAATTATTTTTTGGCTGCGAAAAACGAATAAGACAAACAAAATTTTGATTAGCTCTATTTTCTGTGATATATAGCAGGCAGAAGTATTATATTTTAGCGGATTAATAGAAAACGATACATTTTAGTAATTCGCCACCAACATTGGAAGTCCATTGTATTTTTTTAATGACACTTAGATTCTAAGAATTGTAAGCTGTTGGGAGAATATCTGGCAGTTGGTTATTTCTGAAGAGATTCGTGTGGGGATCGTTATCTGTTGGCTTGCCTTTTGTGAATTTGGTAACATCTTTACTCACAGACTAGCAGTAATCCGCGACCACTGCTTCATTCTAATAGTTCTGATATCTTTGTTCCATTACATGAATATTCTGATGGAATATACTTCTGTGTTCATCACTATCACCTCCAAAACTAGGAGGGAAAAATTTTGGTTGTGAGTGGAGAAAATGGATTGTAATTGACATGTTTCATCCGAGTTGATGATATTCTTGCAGAAATACTGTCACCAACAAACTATAGGTTTCATTAATGACCCCATTCAAGGCTTCCCAATTTCGTTTTGTTCTCCCTTAAAATTCGGTCAAACGCAGGATTCTTTAGAACTTGTCGCGCCTTTGGGCCGCAAAAATACTTCCTTAACTTTTACATTACGTAATGTAGCATCTTGCAGACATGAAGGACACGTACCGGGAACAGGAGTGGACACATTATTCCTTTGGCCGACCAGGACTGGCGGCCGGTGGTAGGTCGTCGCCATACTGGCGGTTCCAAGCTTCCCCACTGTCTGTCACCACACAGTGGCTTTGGAAGCTCGGTGAACTACTTTTAGTTCATTGCTTCAGCGTCGAGACCACGCGGCATTCGTAAAAGAATTTATCTTGCTCCCCGCTGTGTGCGTGATAATTGTGACCGGTTCGGCTCCTGCGTCTGTCTGCGCCCTGCTCTTTCCATATTGGATTCGGTTCAGCATACACTTGTTGTTGTTCCCTGCTCATTTGTCTGGTGAGGCGGTTTGAGGAGCGTGTCACTTGTATGAAAACATAATAGCTTCAATTTGCCAATTGTTATAGAGTTGTGATTTGATTGTGTATTTTAAATTACTGAGGGTTTGGACTGCTTGGGGTTACGTTAATTTTTTTATGTTCAATGTGTCATTATTCGTGACGTTAAAAATATATTTGTTTTGCCTGGTACGTTGTGCACTATATCGACAAGTTTTCAAGTGTCTGGGTAGGAAGGAACTGGCAGGACAGAATACACTGAGAGTGTGTTTACTTGCTCTGGCAAGCCTTGTCTTGCTGACATCCAGTCAGAATAATATGACACATATGCTATATTGCACAATGCACATGGACACTTAAGCATGATGGTCACATGTTGACTAGAGTAAACTATGGGATTCGCATTTTTTTCGTTATTTGGAGCCCGCAACCTTATGCGTCTTACGGGGACAAATCCTGTTGCATGTATTTTGGTGGGTTATACGTTTAAGGCAAGCTTGTGTCTTAACATAGGTGACATTCATCAGCCAACTGTTCGCGTCTTCTTCTAATTATCTTCGTCCCTCCCGAAGGTTAGTTATTGCCTTGCCCAGTTACCTTATTATTGTTTAGCGATTTATCACAACAGTTTTGTAATTTGATGACTTACTTTTTTACTTGCTTTACTTAAAAGTTAACTTCCGTGCTCAGCAGTCTATTATTGTATGTTTGTGCCTTGAGATATTAGGCTTAGAAAAGGAGTGACGTGAATAGCGTATCGAGACGGTCATAAGTAATTTCGGGAATGTTCGACCGCACCACATTGCTCGATGCGTGGTTGTTTCATATCAAGAAGCTTTAATTGTTTTTCCTTCCTTTTAATTAACAACTTTTACGTAAACATGAGTTATTTTTTGTATTTTAGTCAAACATGTTTAATGCCTGCCCGTTTTGAGGCCTTTTTTCCTTTCGTGTTATACTTGTTTTAAAACACCGTTATTTGTGGCATTGTTGAGTTTTGTGCTTCATAGTTTATCCTTTTAACAAAGGAAAAGATTCTTTAAAGAAATTGTTATATTAAATGTCAATATACGTTCTTAAATTGTTTTATCTAGTTGAATGTTTTGTCTTAATACGTCAAGGTCCTGTAGACATAATTCGTAAAGTTACTTTTCTGAAGAGTGTTAAAGAAATTTTGATACGAAACATGACCAATATCTTTGTTTTGCCTGGTCCGTCCACTCCCAGGCAACCTTTGCCAGAAGTGCGTAGCACCACTGAATGTGGTTTGGGGTCAGTGGAATGCACGCTACAGGGCGTCTAGCTTGGAGCTATCCTTGAGGTAACCAATTTTTAACAGTTTGGTATTTCACTGTGACGCCAACTGCTGCTCAAATTGCTGCTGCAGATGCAGTACAATGCTCTAGAGCCATACGCCCAACACGATGGCCTTCCCTCTCGGTAGTGCTACGAGGCCGTCCGAAGCCCGTTCCTCTTACCACCGTACATTCTCGTGACAACTGCAGCCAGAAATCATGTACAGTGGTTTTACATTCCTGCGAGTTTTTTCTGCAGTATCGCAGAAGGAACATCCAGCTTCTCGTGGCCCTATTTCACACCTCGTTCAGACTCATTCAGGTGTTGGTAATGGCGTATTTGTGGCCTTAAAGGTGTTCTCGGCTAACACAACTCACTACGTCCAATCTCAAAGGTAACTATCGCTCACGACCATTACAGCGTGTATTTAAAGCAAACCTGATTTTCATCCTCATAGTGGCACTACCAGCGCCAATCTAATGCGACTGGCACGAAATTTCAATAGATATCATCTTTCAGATGTAGAAACATGCATACTAACTTTCGTTTATCTCGCACAATTCCTTCTGGTGCTGCGACTTTCTTTCCCTCAGAGTATACGCGGAGCGCACGACTTATCTTGCTTCCCTGTTTCGCATCAAAATAATATTGACAGACAATCTTCACAAGAATCGTCAGGTTGTGTTTCTCTTACGAAGATGTTATTTCATCACAAATGTAGCAAAAATTATTCAGAGATTTCACAGATTTTCGTGGCATATTGATGTAACAAGTTTTACACTTCAAAAACACAAACTAGAAATTCTCCTCTGAATACAACACAAGAAATATGAAACATACATAGTAATAATGTTTAAAAATTACAGGAAACTGGAAGAACGTTATGCCTTGTCATTTGTGAACAGGTGTGACAACACAAAAAAATAACCCCAAGCCAGAAATGTGGATAGGTAAAAAAATTACATATCTTTTTTGTGCAAAGCAAGGTGAAATCTGAAGTATCTACGCTAGCAGAATAGAAAGGAGGAGAACACAAGTCCGAAAATAATTTATTGGACTCACCAAAATGAATGAATAACACAACCTACAAAAGAACAACAGACTCGATACCAACTGCGGATCGATATCAAGATAAAATAATGAATCATAATAGAAAAATCCCGTCTCTTCACGGGGAGAGATCACAATGAAACAATTCTACAATGTCAAGATATTTGTCGACTATACCGAGTCCATCCGCAAGAGATCGGCGAGCTAGAAGCTCTGTAGACCTTCAAGCGGTGCGTCGAACTGCCCCTCGCCCACAGTGAGCCGCCCTATAAAGCCCGTTTGGCGGATGTATCTGCCGGCCGAATCTATTCGCGATCACGTGCCTTGCGTATCGAAGTACAGGGTGATCAAAAAAACTGAATAAATCACGGAATAATGTACATAGGTACAAACTGACACACATGCTTAGAATGAAATGGGGTTTTATTAGAGCCAAAAAAAATACAAAAGTTCAAAAAATGTCCGACAGATGGCGCTTCATCTGAGCAGAATAGCAATAACTAGCATAACAAAGTAAGACAAAGCAAAGATGATGTTCTTTACAGGAAATGTTCAATATGTCTACCATTATTCCTCAACAATAGCTGTAGGCGAGGAATAATGTTGTGAACAGCACTGTAAAGCATCTCCGGAGTTATGGTGAGGCATTGGCGTCGGATGTTGTCTTTCAGCTTCCCTAGAGATGTCGGTCGATCACGATACACTTGCGACTTCAGGTAACCCCAAAGCCAATAATCGCACGGACTAAGGTCTGGGGATCTGGGAGGCCAAGCATGACGATAGTGGCGGCTGAGCACACAGTCATAAGCAAACGTCGCGCGCAAGAGATCTTTCACGCGTCTAGCAATATGGGGTGAAGCACCATCCTGCATAAACATCGTACGTTCCAGCAGGTGTTTATCAACCAGGCTGGGGATGATGCGATTCTGTAACATACCGGCGTACCTCTCACCCGTCTCGGTAGCAGTTACCTGCTGTCCAGCGCCATCTTCGGACATTTTGTGAACTTTGTTTTTTTTTTTATTAAAAAAACCATGTCATGCCAAGCATGTGTGTCAATTTTTACCTCTTTATCTACATTATTCCGAAGTTTATTAAGTTTTCAAATTTATACTGGCTTTTTGATCACGTGGTAGTTCCTGGGCTAGCTGCGACCTCTGATGAAGCTGTTCTGCAGGCTCCTCGAACGGGTAGCTGTCCCTGGCGGCCATTGGTGGAGACATGGTGTTGTTTTGTGTTAACAACACAGACGATGTAGGTTTTCCTGGTAAATATACGTCCTGTGAAGCAGGCATCCAGTGTTGGTTGGACGTGAAGTGGGATGCCGATACAATAGGCGCTACGGTGTATGAAGTGGGAGGCAACAGCAAAATCCGTTTTTTTATATTGATTTTTGAGTTAAGTAGGTGGAAGCACAGAAGAATAAGATACTTTTGGGCCAAAATATTTTCGTTGTTGGTCAGTAAAAATCAACACCACACTGAAGTCCTTTCGAAGATAACAGAAAAAAGTATACTGGACTTAAAACAAAGAACATTTAAGTGAAAAAAATGAAGACACTAGACTGGGGATCAAGAACAGGGTATCTACAGAGCAATTTGAGAAAGCTGCTGGACATTTACGAACTTCCAGCATGCTAGAATAGCTGTGGGTGAGCAACTTCTGTTAATCAGTACAATTATTAATTCCATGACTAGTTATGGGCCGAGACCCATTTTCAAATTAACGTAACGCAGTCAAAAATGGTATTTCCGAAGATGTGAAAACCACACCAAAAATGTACAACGAACACTTACAGCGCATAGAGAATTATCTGTATGCGCTGTAACTGTTTGTTGCACATTTGTCATGGTTATCACATCTCCGGAAATACCATTTTTGACTATGTACGGTGATTTGAAAATTGGTCTCGATCCGAAACTAGTGATCTTGTGAATAAAAAAGTAAAAAATTGCAACTTTGGGCTTCTTTTTAAAGGCGCTGCAGTCTGGAACCGCAAGCCCGCTACGGTCGCAGGTTCGAATCCTGGCTCGGGCATGGATGTTTGTGATGTCCTTAGGTTAGTTAGGTTTAACTAGTTCTAAGTTCTAGGGGACTAATGACCTAAGCAGTTGAGTCCCATAGTGCTCAGAGCCATTTTTTGCTTCTTTCTAGTCGACTATTGTGATGGAAACATTCCGAGATACAACAACTCCAGCGATGGGTCATCTATAGAAGAGGCTGATTACTTCGAATACTCAAAGGAAATTGAGCGCATTATTTGCTCAGAAATCTGGAACAACATTGACTTATGTTACCGCTACAGAGGCTGTGGAACATGGGCCCATTCGAATGTACTGGTTGTGACGTTCTCGAAGTTTAGGTTTCCAATTTTTGCCTAGAAATCTAAAAAGACTACTCTGGTAATATGGAAGTGTAGGAGAAGAACTATCTGTGAGCCGGCCAGAGTGGCCGTGCGGTTCTGGGCGCTGCAGTCTGGAACCGAGCGACCGCTACGGTCGCAGGTTCGAATCCTGCCTCGGGCATGGATGTGTGTGATGTCCTTAGGTTAGTTAGGTTTAATTAGTTCAAAGTTCTAGGCGACTTCTGACCTCAGAAGTTAAGTCGCATAGTGCTCAGAGCCAACTATCTGTGATTATTATATCTTAGTCGCGTTATCAAATATTTCAATGTTTCGAAATTATATACATGTTAAGCTAGTTGAACTAGAGTGTTGATTTCATACTGATCGTACCCGTTGCATACGGGGAACATTTTTGGCGCTTATTAACTGTTATATGTGGTCATAGCAGCAAATGTGACAATTTTGTAAATGCAATTTCTCGCATACATTGGCCGATTTCTACTCCTGTTTGATTCATATTATTGATAAATTACCTAAAGATGAAACTGCTGAACGATTTTGACAATAAGTTTGTCTCTTTTTAAGCATTTCCTTAAATAGCTGAAATTCCTTCATTCTCCTCTTTTTTTTCACGTTCCGGGAGAAGAGATGGACAACGAACGCATAGCATAATTCTGTTGTCCACTGCCGAACTAAAATTTTTGTTCTTTCGGCTTCTATATGGTGCAATAAAAGAATATGAATACTAACATTCGAACGGTTACGTCTCAAGTCAAGTCTCATGCTGTGAGCTGCTGCCATCTGTAGGTCAAAGCGTTACTCGAACTTCTGTGGACGCGTTGCCGATGCTGCCCCACAGCGAACGTAATGTTAACTAGTTCTGTAACACATCTATTTACACTCCCGTAACACAATTCGCAAGCTTCGCTGTCCACAAAAAATTTAAAAAATTGAGAAAACAAATTGAAAGCAACCTGTAAGGGATGTGGTCAATTGTGCTGCAGACTTTTACATGTACCTCACCTAGATTGCCGATTCTTTCACGTGACTTGACACTGATATTCCACCCCAACGTATATGTTGCAAATCACTTTTCAGAAACTTTGAAACACAATGTACACAACCAATAACATTCTGAATATTTGCTATTAATCGCTTCGCGTGTACTGAAGACTTTAGATACTATAAGCAGACACAAGAAAATCGCGAGACGCATATGTCCTTCAACAGAATAGACATCCATCAGAAAATAACTGCACTTCAGGAAACCGTCTACATACACGAGCCCCTAGCGGCTAAGTGTAGCCCAACGGAAATATATACTGGTACTCAAGTCTCAGTGGGAAATCCTTCTCTATTTAGTTTAACAAAAGACCGACGAGACGACTGACATTCTAAAATCGAAGCGAGCAGTAGCCGAAAAACCAATTCATCTTAAAGAACACACTATGAAAATTCGTAAGATGGAAACATGAAAGTAGCTGAAACAAACGCAAATCATTCACATGAAACTGCAAATGACGTGTCTGTCAGTTTGAGACGAATAACAACCAAAAAATTACTATAGCGCAGAAGTCTTTAAATAGCGTGGTATCGGCGTACGAGCTGCTTACAGCATTTTTTTCTCTTCCTTCAGTCTTTCAACTGGCTTGATGCAGCTCGCCATGAATTCCTCTCCTGTGCGTACTTTTTATCTCGGTGTAGCTTTTGCGACCTATGTCCTTAGTTATATGCTGGATGTATCCCAGTCTGTGTCTTCCTCTACAGTTTTTACCCAGTACCTCTCCCTCCAGTATCTGTCAGTGTTTTCCACATACTATTTTCTTCGCCGATTCTGCGGATAGCCTCCTCATTCCTTAACTTATTAATCCACCTAATTTTCTTCATTGCTGTGTAACACCAAATCTCAAATGCTCCCATTCTCTTCAGTTCCGCTTTTCCCACAGTCCGCGTCTCACAGTGCTATTCTCACTATGTGCTTCAGATGTGTATTCTCATAAATTTCTTCCTAAAATATGGTTCAAGTGGCTCTGAGCACTATGGGACTTAACATCTGAGGTCATCAGTCCCACAGAACTTAGAACTACTTAAACCTAACTAACCTAAGGACAACACACACGTCCAGGCCCGAGGCAAGATTCGAGCCTGCGACCGTTTCTTCCTAAAATTAAGACCTATGTTTTATACGTAGACTTCTCTTGACCAGGAATACCCTTTTTACCAGTGCTAGTCTGCTTTTTATATCCTCCATGCTCCGCCCTTCATGGATTATTTTACTGCCCAGGTATCAGAATTTCTTAACTTCTACTTCGTGCTCACCATTTATGATGTTAAGTTTCTCGCTGTTCCCATTTCTGTTACCCCTCGTTACCTCTGTCTTTATGCGATTTACTCTCAACGCATATTCTATACTCAATAGAGATCAGACAATTCATTATCTTCAACAGATCCTGTAATTCCTCTTCACTTTCATTGAGGATAACAGTATCATCAGCGAATCTTAACACTGATATCCTTTTATCTTGAATTTTGATCCCGCTCTTGGACCTTTCTTTTATTTCCATTATTGCTTCTTGGACGTATAGACTGAATAGCAAAGGCGAAAGAGTACGTCCGTGTCTTACGCCCTTTTTAATCCGTGCATGAGTTCTTAAGTTGATTGTGCAATAATTCACGCACTTGACGGCTAGTAATCTAGTAGTTTACAATTGCAAAAGTCATGTACAGCTCGTAAACAATTTACAGAATTAAACCAGGAAAGAAAAGAACTTGACATTTTACGAAACCGTAACAGTGACCACCGTCACTTGTGGAAGAGAAAGGTGGGTGACAACAGAGCACCAAGAAATGATTTTTCTAAGTGGAAGAAAATATCGTAAAAGAAATCTAAACATATTATAAATGTGGACGTATGTATTTATGCTCCACTCCTCTTTCGAAGGCACTGGCTCTATTTAAACAATCCTGGTACACACACATTACTCACTGTTGGGAAGAAACCACTGTAAGGGTAAGAACCAGGAGAGGGGGGGGGGGGGTGAAAAAGAAGTGTAGGTGTAGCTCATGATGCGCAAATGACAAGTTTATATTCATCCAGTATTTGAGACTGAGAGCACTTAACGACTTTCAGCAAACTTCACACATAAGTTCAAGCCTTTAAGAGACTTTCTTTCGCTCACTACCCCCGAAAAATGATGAATGGAGAAAAGTTTACCGATTACTACGTTTTCTGTGTTCATGTTGTGGTATCGTCGAAAGATCAACGTGCTACACCAAAGTTGGAGAAATCCGCAACGACGAAAGTGAGGAGGTCTCGAAGACACGCCAGCTCTTCAGCACGACCGTGCCATTGCTTGGAGGCTGTTTATAAAGCAGAGCGTGGACTCCCTCAGCCCAGTTCGTGACCTCCGATGAAACAGACAGTATCATCCAGTTAGGCGATCTGTGCTATTCAAGTCTCAGATGTAACAGCAATTCTGTAAATTTTGAACTTGTACTTCAGCAGAAGAGTTTGTAATTGTGTGCATCAAGGTATCCTTTACTTTCCAATTTTCGAGACCCTCCTGTGGTAATGCATTGTATAAAATGAAGTACATATTTCTATCACTCTTGTCACAAAGTGAACTAACGTTTCATACGTTTTAGTTTGGATCAACCATCTTCCAGATCAATCAAAGAACCCGCGGCTATGACCGCGTAGTTTCGTACTCAGGTCATAACACATGCAGTAAAACTGCCATATCAGGCATGACCTTTTAATTTATTACTTATTTACTAATAACTATATTGGTAACACGTATTTCAAAGAGTATTCACAATAAAATTGTTGTATCCGCAGCAATATATCATTGCACGACTACGTAGTTCAAGCGATATGACGTCATAAACACTGAGATGCGTGAAAAAATGTCGTATCATGAATAACATTTTCATTTATTACCTCTTTATTACTAACTCATAACGCATTTCGCAGACAATATCCACATGTGTCACTGGATGTACCTGCGAAATTATATCATTGTACGACATATAGCTCAAGAGATATGACATCACAAACATTGAGCTGCATGGAAACGAAACAGCAGGGCGGCAATCACTAGACATACACGTGAACTATGTGTCAAAATACTCATGAAATATGTTATATATGTGTGAAATATATGTGATATGTGCGTATGTCGGCTAAGCCACGGGTAAAAAGCTTCTCCTAAACCTTTGGATCAATTTCAACAAAATTTGTTACACACAGTACCTACTGTCTGGCTAGAAATACTGTGGGGTTAAGAACCAGCAACCTTCTATTGAGATGAGGGCGACAATGTGGAGAGGGAAAGAGGGAGGAGGAGATGGACAGAGAGAGAGGGGAGAGGGGATGGAGAGAGAGAAGGGGCAGGAGGCGATGGACAGAGCGAGGGGGGTGAGGGGATGGAGAGAGAGAAGGGGCAGGAGGCGATGGACAGAGAGAGGGGGAGAGGGAGCTGGTCAAAGGGGGCGGGAGAGGGAGACTGACAGAGAGAGAGAGGAAGTGATGCGAGAGAGAGGGGGGGTGGGGAGATGGGAGAGAGGGGGGGGGGGGGAGGGAGGAGATGGACAGAAACTGGAGAAAGGGAAGACGGACAGGGAGTGGGAGTAGGAGGAGGTGGACAGAAAGACAGAAAGAGGCGGGAAAAGGACATGGACAGAGAGGGGAACAGAAATGGACAGGGAGACGGGGAAGGAGGAGACATGTTAATGCAAATGTAATAAATACACACCTGGCCATTATCAGGTACTCAACTCGTGATGATATGAGGAAAGATTTAGAAATGTATAACTTAAAAGAAGAAATAAAAGCAAACATGAAATTCACATGTAGACTGTACTGGTAGAGAAACACTCCCGATAAAGGTTTTCGCTTATAAATGCACTGTAAGAAGAAATGTAAGAAGGCCATACAAGAGGTGGGGTACTACAACAGGTAATTTGTCTAATAGGTGAAGAAGTTGTTGTCCCAGTTTTATGGGGTGCAAGACAATTCTCGCACTCGGACCCCGCAGCACTATTCCTTGTGTATCAACAGTACAAAAATGTTTCTAACAAAATTCGTTTTGTGCAGATTTTCAGTAGAGACTCGGCATCGTAGAAAGGCAATTTCGCAGCATTGTAATCACATGTGCGGCAAGTCTCTCTGCTAAACGATGTGTGTGTGCGCTGACCGGCCCGCCGAATTGGCCGAGCGGTTCTAGGCGCTACAGTCTGGAACCGCGCGACCGCTACGGTCGCAGGTTCGAATCCTGCCTCGGGCATGGATGTGTATGATGTCCTTAGGTTAGTTAGGTTTAAGTAGTTCTAAGTTCTAGGGGACTGATTACCTCACAAGTTAGGTCCCATAGTGCTCAGAGCCAACCATTTTGTGCGCTGACCAGCAAGGACTCTAGATACAGATACCATTAGAACAATCGAGTTACAAAGTTTGATTGCAGGTCTAGTTCTGGCTTAGTTTTCTATTTTCTCATTTTGATCTGGCCTATAACGCTGCAGTACACTGTTCCATGAGCGATACACATCCTTCAGCTGCGTGTTTTTAACACAGAATAAAACAATTATTGGTCACACATGTGAAAAATATTCATAATTAGTCAAAAATATATTATTTGTCACAGGACATAAATGACTACAATATTTTTCAATTTAGAGATGTTAAACATTTATACTATATTCAGTAAGAGCAAGAAGATATTTTAGTTTTTTACATTGGGGGAAAGGTTACAAATAAAGGAAAGCGAAGAAATGCTGACATTGGACTGGAAAGCGTGGAGGGGTGTAAGACTTGAGGAAACAGAGCAAATGTTTAAAGGAAAAAGTCTTTAAAAAGTGAAATAACGAAAACGAGTGTATTCTCATTTTTGTATTGTAGGGCTGGATTCCATTAGGAATGATTGTGCTCAGTGACTGTGAAATGATTATAATTAGGGATGAACACAGTCAACAGTCACGTATCAATCTGTATTTCATGGCAAATCTAGCTAGATTTCAGCTACAGTATAGCTATCGTCAGTGCTAAAAAGAATAAGAAAGCATAGGCATCAGAAACTTGAACTGATTATATCAAGAAGCATTTGGTCGCTGGACAGACTGAAGATTACATGGTAAGACAAACACGCCGCTTAGTAGCGAGTCATACAGATACAGAAGGACTGTGTAAATGGTTCAAATGGCTCTAAGCACTATGGGACTTAACATCTGAGGTCATCAGTCCCCTAGAACTTACAACTACTTAAACCTAACTAACCTAATGACATCACACACATCCATGCTCGAGGCAGGCTGCGAACATGCGACCGTAGCAGCAGCGCGGTTCCAGACTGAAGCGTCTAGAACCACTCGGCCACAGGGGCCGGCTAAAGCGTGTATACATAGATGTTTTTAAAACGTCTTAAAATTGTCCACAGCTCATTTCAGAGTGAGGCTGTTGTTTACAAGCCCTCACAGCCAGCTACAGCGTACGTCATGGACCGTAAACGACGCCCCTGTATTAGTTGACTTTTGGTTTCAAATCGCAACTTATATCAGTTCCACATAAAGCGTAAAAATAGGAATGAAAGATAAAAATAAAAAGTAAACTAAAATTTCTAATATATACCAATTCGGTTTGATTAGATAAATAAAGCGAGACTGAAATAATACAGACATTAAATCTTTTCTTTCCCTTGTTTCTGCATATCAGCCGGTAAACACCCGATAAATGGAAATGGAAATGTCGTTTGGCTAGGGCCTCCCGTCGGGTAGACCGTTCGCCTGGTGCAGGTCTTTCGATTTGACGCCACCTGCGCGTCGATGGGGTTGAAATGATGATGAGTAGGACAACACAACACCCAGTCCCTGAGCGGAGAAAATCTCCGACCCACCCGGGAATCGAACCCGGGCCCTTAGGATAGACAGTCCGTCACGCTGACCACTTAGCTACCGGGGCTGATAAACGCTTATGAATTCGCTTTGTTGTTCATCTGTTAAGAGACAATTTTCTCTCAGGAACTGGTAGAGGTATCAAGTTTTAAATTTATCTCAGGTACTAAAGCGTACTGTCCCTTCACGGTGTAAAAAATTTAAGCAAAATATTTAAGCTTCTAAGAAAATGTAGCCAAAAGATGGGGCCGTTGATGTTACGAAAATGGTTCAAATGGCTCTGAGCACTGTGCGACTTAACTTCTGACATCAGCCGCCTTGAACTTAGGACTAATTAAACCTAAGTTACCTAAGGACATCACACACATCCATGCCCGAGGCAGGTTTCGAACATGCGACCGTAGTAGCAGCGCGGTTCCAGACTGTAGCGCCCAGAACCTCACGGTCACTCCGGCCGGATGATGTTACATATTTTGATGCTAGCAAGCTCACTCATCAAAACTATTGGGTGCTTCCGTTGACCTAGAATCATGAAATTTGGCAAGAAGCAAAGTTTCACAGTAAAAGCAAAGAAAAAATCCTAAAACGGTTAATTTGTAGGTATACCGCATAAAAAATACGTTTTTAGCATTTGATGTACTGTGGAGGGTCGAAATATGAGAGTGATAAGTTAGTTACAGGTAGAAGTTCTGCACTAATAAAGTTAGTTAAAATGTGAAGGAATACTGGAAGGTAGAAATCGCTGTGTGTCACATCCGGTTGCGCATTTCAGTGCTACGATACCGTGGCGTAATTGGGTCGGCGGAGCGCCAAGTTCACTAACACGAGGGAGAGCGCTGTGTCAACGGCCAGCTCGCCACACACCAGAATGCATGACAAGAAGCAGCTCACCACACGCCAGACGAGCAACGCCAGAATACAGCAGAATATTCCACCGACCTACTAGGGAAGAAGAACAGCAGACGTCAGTGGCAGAAAGCCGTATTTAAGGATCGGCAGCCAGCTCGTCAACATCGTCCGTCGTGAGGTGCTGGAGTGACACAGAGCCTGTGTTACTTAGCGCCAGCACCAGTTCGGAGTCGTCACTGCCCTCACAGTCATCGTAATAGTCATCGATGTAACGTAGATCGTAGCCTAGGAGGCGCCAGAGGGATGCCGCCGTCGTAACTAACGTTGGACGCCGCCATCAGGAAGCCAACGGGCAGCCGCGTGTCATGGGAGCCATCGCTTGGGGTGCTTTGTGGTAACGCACTGTCGCCAGCGTCCTTGGACACTGCCGCCTACATGACCATGGAAGGACCTTGAAAAGTCTCTGTGAAGTCGTTTCATAAGACGCTTGTCGAATTCGGTGCAACTTATTCACTTTACTACCTGATTTTAGCTCAATTCATGAACTCTTCCAGAAAGACTGAGAACTCAAATAAGGCCTATTGAATATTATATATGTGTTTTAATGTGGGGTTTCGGTTCTATTTTGTGGGAAACGCTGAGTTCGTCATCGTCTGTTGGGAGCAGACGATGTTGCTTCTCGTTCGAAGGAGAGCACAGGATGACCAACTTAGGTTTCCAATACCTGAACATAGAGGTTTACCCATCTTAGTCGAAGGCTGTTTTTGTGTGTGAAGTTGGTGACGGAGGGCTACCCCTCTGGTAGCTTCCGCTGCACGGGGAGCTAGGTAATCTCGAAAGAGAAAGCGGCACTCTTCGGTGAACGCTTGGTGAGTTCGGATCGTAGCTGTTAAGGGGGGTTTCAGGTGATAAGAAGCAGGATAAGTTACGACTTCGTTGTGTTTAACTGTTGAATTACTTAAGAACTTCAGCTTAACTGAAGCGTGTGAAGCGAGTTATTTTTCCAAATGTACCATAATTATTTTGCTTTAAATAGGCGTTTTTTGGGTGAGTTAAAAGTGTGGAAGTTACTTTGTTAATTTTGAAGTAGAATTTCAAAAGGCAAATTTCATTAGGAAAAGCTGGTTAGGAGCACTTCAACCGTACGTGAGTGTAATACTCTGCCGAAGCGAGTGTGATTCTTAATGATTTTAATCTTATATTTTGTGGAAGTTGCTTTTGTCTCTGTGTGTCGATTTTGTGCCACGTGTTTGGTAATCAATGACACTTCTGGTCCACCACGGCACCGCAATAGGCTTTATTTTAACAGTTTGCTTGCTTAATTAGCTATAATTTCTGCAAGAATATCTGTTCTTTCGTGTGCTTTTTACAAAGCAGCACAACAGTTTGATTCGAAATGCACCACGTGTTCTAGTTCGGCAGTTTGCAAGCAGCAGACGCAGTTAGTATGATGAATATTTATCGCACAACCTCGTGCAGTGGTTAAACCTCTGTCCAGAATAGTGCATGTGTAGAATCGTAATGCGAATCTCACTGAGATATTTTTATGGTATGAATGCAAAGGAGATGATAGTATCATTGTCTCCCACCCCCGTTTTCTGTGTTTGTTCTTGCTGTGGTTAAATTGTGCTCTGTTACATTCTCACGTAATTCTTACTTAAATATTTCTTGTCAGGCACCAGTTATGTGTAGTTAGGATGTGCAACCAAATACTTAGATACAATAAATAATCTACGTGAAAAATAAATTCTGTGGTGTTGATCTTACCCGCTTACTCCGATTTCCAATCCTGAATTAATCAAGTTGCTTCATGCACGACATGGAGTGCTATTTGTCTGGCTATTTAAAGAATTTTGCGTACTTGTAATTAAATTATTAAAGTAATTAAACTAATAATTTTCCAGCTCCGTTTTTTTCTAAACGGTTAGGAAGGGCTTGGGCTGGTGGCGACCCTGAATTTCTGAACTTTTATCATTATTTGTGTGAGAGAAGCAGCTAGAAATGCGAGATAACGTACAGGGCTCGATGAGAAACGTCGTAAAGGTAGGAATACGTTACGAGCTGTGAACCCTGGGCCGCCGTGGGGGATGTCAGCTGACACAGGGAACTGACCTGTCCTGCTGCCACGCCCCCCTGTTGCCAGCACAACAGTGGCCCGTGGCGCGTGGTTCCAGCTGCCGCATAAGTCGGTGCAAGGCTGGAGCGCCGCTGTCGAGGCAGCGGATTGGAGTTACGCCAGCGCAGCTTCAGACGCAGCAGCTAGCGCTAGTGTGAACATCCGCCGGTCATTTCCGTCACGGCCAAGAATATTACAAATGGAAGGAAACGTCGCCCTGAGGGCCTGCGGCGGCGCGGTTCTTTCCGTCCGTTTACGACGAAACTGCACCTACCTGTGAACATTGTCTCAGCGAATCATCAGTAGAAAAGCCGAGTGAAACCTACTGTACTTCGACGTGAACCAGGCTGCAATTAAAATCACTAATCTACGTTTCGGGAGAAACACGAAACGAAAGGTTGTAAATTTTGTCGTCAATTAATATATTCTAAAACTTGGGTGAACAAGTATCACTGCCATGCCCGTGCTAGTCTTAACACAGTCACTCACAATCCCTTTCACTCACGTTAGCAAGTTTATTTTGTTGCATTTCCCGAAAACGTAATAGCTACAAAAATACTGATTGTTTTAGATCGATAATGCTCGCCAAATATTAAGTCTGTCGGTACCAAATGCAATCACAGTTTTTAGCCACCGACCTGCTCAATACGCCGCGCGGAATATATGTCTTATCTCGTCACAAAATTCACTTAAAAATTCCGAAATTTCTACATGCCCATCGGAGTAATTATGCCGTCACTTTACAACACTTTTGATGTATGAAACACTGCTGGATCCGGCAACTTATCATTTCCATCGGAACTACTACTGCAGACGTCCGATCTCTTTCATGGCTAGGCTTCGACTCCTCTCTAGAGCACTCTAAGTCTTCTTTTCCAGCAGGGAGAGGCGCGCGAAGAATATTGGTTTACCATTGGTCAGTTTACTCAACAGCCAATAGCAAAACAACACCTTCCCGCGTCAGTCCGCGCTTTTCATTAATAACCAATCGCAAAATAGTAAACCTAACGACTGCACTTTTTACCGACGTAATTATCTAATATGTTGAAGTTTTGCTTATGCATAAAGTTATTTACTATTGTTATTTATACCTGAATTAACTTTCCCTTTACCGTAAACTTACTTTACAAATCTATTCTACAAAAATCCCCTTTGTCCATATCCATACTTCTTCGAAATGTTCCCACACTAAATCCTACTGCATAACTCGTTAAACAATTATCTTCATATTAACCTTAAATCACACTCACGCATCATTCATACTGCTAAAACACATCTATAACATTTTACATACACCAAAAGACATAATAACACTTTATGAAAAGACTAGAACAGTTTATGAAAAACATTCTGTTACTTTAGTGCACTCTAGTGGGCACAATCGAAACTAAAATCACAGTCCCCCTATCCAATATTGTCCTCTATCGGCTGATACATAAACTACGTGCGCGTCCAGTCTCGCGTCACCATCTGTCACTATCCAGCTTTTAGACACATCTCCCACTTAACCGCCTCCAAGGCAGGATCGTTATACGGCGCTACGCCTCAGGCCCACCACCAATTTATTACTGTTCACTAATAAATATTGTTATTCTGTCATCAGCGGTCATCCTCACGCCCAGCAGAGAACCCACGTTCGAACCTGGCGACGGGCAGTGGAGACTCGTGCCTGTTAACACAGCCCGTTTACACTGGTATCAGATGCGGCCGTTTACAGTACGTCTGCTCATCTGTTAAGACTCTTTTTTTCTCATGAGTATGTAGAGGTATCAAGATGAAATTTATGTCAAATACTATGGTCTAAGGTCCCTTAGCGGTGTTAAGCATTTAATCTTCGGAGTCAATGCAGCCAAAAGATACGGCCATTTATGTCGCATATTCTGATACTCCGAAACTCGCTCATCAAAACCTATAGATGAACTTCCTATATAAGCAATTATATTTGTACAGAACCTCATAGCGCAACTCCTTCTCGACCTTGCCCGTTTTCTCCATATCACCTTATAAACCACTCATTCGCTCTATTTCTTCGACTTCTCCGGTAAGCTACTTTAATGTTTCTTTGTCTTTACAATGTAAAACTTGAAAATAAATCTCTTCTTCCTTGAAACAAAAGTTTTTTTCTTTGTTAAAACAAAGACAGAATTCCTAGTCGTGAAAACGATATTCTTCTTTAAGTGAAGCACTTATTCTGTATGAACGAATAAATCCTGCCTTCACTGTCATTGTGCTTTAGAACGGAGAACACAAAACTGAAATTCTTCCATCTCAAGAAACCAAAATTTATAAGAAGCTTTCAAAAAGTTCTGGTTTTATAGTCCCTAAAATACAATTTGCTTTTTGCAAATGAAATAGTTCCTTTGGAAACGGAAAGAAGTTCTGCTCGAGTGCAGTAAGATCGTGTTCACTATTTGTTATAATTTTTGCTTAGGTAATTCACCTTGTAATGTATTTCGTGTTTATTACTCGACAGATCGTCTTGTTACAGGTTTACTTCATGTTACGTGCTTTATACAGAATCATCAGACGTGTAGGACATAATTACTATAAGTATTACGAACACATTTCGGAACATCTTCGTATGCTTTGCATCCTCTGCTATTTTACAAAATTCTTACAGAATATAAGCAAGGTAGTCAGTGATGTCCGTGTGTGTTTTCCATTAAATACTGTACTTTGACAGAGAAATTTGTGGCGCATCTTGACCAGAAGAAAGGATCGGTTGGTAGGGCACATTCTGAGACATCAAGGGATCACCAATTTAGTACTGGAGGGCAGCGTGGAGAGTAAAAATCGTAGAGGGAGACCAAGAGATGAATACACTAAACAGATTCAGAAGGATGTAGGTTGCAGTACGTACTGGGAGATGAAAAAGCTTGCACAGGATAGAGTAGCATGGAGAGCTGCATCAAACCAGTCTCTGGACTGAAGACCACAACAACAACTGTACTTTGCTGTACGTCCAATCATTCATATGACAGTGTTGCTTCTTGCTGGTCGATAATAAAGTTTGTGTGGCCGAAGCAATTCTGCAGTTGCTGTATTTCTGCTTTATTGTCCCATAAAGGAGAGCTAGGTACAGTGAGAGATACGCCAACTTCTCCATCGCACTACCGCTGGTGTGTCTGTGTGCAGGGGATTTAATTTTTCGAAAAAAAAAAAAAAAAAAAAAAAAAAAAACGCTCTCGATGAAGCCGAACTGAGGCGATTCTTATGAACCAGGACCATTTTTTTTTGAAGGTCTGATCGGTTGTGAAATTAAAATCTTATTGGAAATACGATGAAGCTTTGCGCATGCGAGTTGCGCAGTGTCTCTAATATGCCCGACGCTCGCGTCCCTGTGTCTCTTTTCTGTTAAGAGTACACACTGTGCACGCAAAGATACCAGAAAATTAGTTTCCCTCCAACTGTGAAGTCTTCATGTTGAGAACATCCGCCTGATTTCCATGCAGCCCACGTAACGTATCTGTCATGAGTGACATAAATGGGTCAAATGGCTCTGATCACTACGGGACTTAACGTCTGGGGTCATCAGTCCCCTAGAACTTAGAACTACTTAAACCTAACTAACCTAAGGACATCACATACATCCATGCCCGAGGCAGGATTCGAACCTACGACCGTAGCAATCGCGCGGTTCCAGACTGAAGTGCCTAGAACCGCTCGGCCACACCGACTGGCATTTAAATGAGTCCTGTCTATGGGATTCCTTACGCATAAGTAACGCCGCACATTGGTTTTTCACACTAGGTAGGCCGAGCCCGCAAGGTGGGTGGTACGGTGAGCGTTTTAACCGGATTATTGAAGATGTGTTCGCGAAGAATGAATGAATGGTTCATATGTCTCTGAGCACTATGGGACTTAACATCTGAGGGCATCAGTCTCCTAGAACCTAGAACTACTTAAACCTAACTAACCTAAGGACATCACACACATCCATGCCCGAGGCAGGATTCGAACCTACGACCCATAGACAGGACTCATTTACATCTACATCTACATCTATACTCCGCGAGCCACCTTACGGTGTGTGGCGGAGGGTACTTATTGTACCACTATCTGATCCCCCCTTCCCTGTTCCATTCACGAATTGTGCGTGGGAAGAACGACTGCTTGTAAGTCTCCGTATTTGCTCTAATTTCTCGGATCTTTTCGTTGTGATCATTACGCAAGATATATGTGGGCGGTAGTAATATGTTGCCCATCTCTTCCCGGAATGTGCTCTCTCGTAATTTCGATAATAAACCTCTCCGTATTGCGTAACGCCTTTCTTGAAGTGTCCGCCACTGGAGCTTGTTCAGCATCTCCGTAACGCTCTCGCGCTGACTAAATGTCCCCATGACGAATCGCGCTGCTTTTCGCTGGATCATGTCTATCTCTTCTATTAATCCAACCTGGTAAGGGTCCCATACTGATGAACAATACTCAAGAATCGGACGAACAAGCGTTTTGTAAGCTACTTCTTTCGTCGATGAGTCACATTTTCTTAGAATTCTTCCTATGAATCTCAACCTGGCGCCTGCTTTTCCCACTATTTGTTTTATGTGATCATTCCACTTCAGATCGCTCCGGATAGTAACTCCTAAGTATTTGACGGTCGTTACCGCTTCCAATGATTTACCACCTATGGCATAGTCGTACTGGAATGGATTTCTGCCCCTATGTATGCGCATTATATTACATTTATCTACGTTTAGGGAAAGCTGCCAGCTGGCGCACCATGCATTAATCCTCTGCAGGTCCTCCTGGAGTACGTACGAGTCTTCTGATGTTGCTACTTTCTTGTAGACAACCGTGTCATCTGCAAATAGCCTCACGGAGCTACCGATGTTGTCAACTAAGTCATTTATGTATATTATAAACAATAAAGGTCCTATCACGCTTCCCTGCGGTACTCCCGAAATTACCTCTACATCTGCAGATTTTGAACCGTTAAGAATGACATGTTGTGTTCTTTCTTCTAGGAAATCCTGAATCCAATCACAAACCTGGTCCGATATTCCGTAAGCTCGTATTTTTTTCACTAAACGTAAGTGCGGAACCGTATCAAATGCCTTCCTGAAGTCCAGGAATACGGCATCAATCTGCTCGCCAGTGTCTACGGCACTGTGAATTTCTTGGGCAAATAGGGCGAGCTGAGTTTCACATGATCTCTGTTTGCGGAATCCATGTTGGTTATGATGAAGGAGATTTGTATTATCTAAGAACGTCATAATACGAGAACACAAAACATGTTCCATTATTCTACAACAGATTGACGTAAGCGAAATAGGCCTATAATTATTCGCATCTGATTTATGACCCTTCTTGAAAATGGGAACGACCTGCGCTTTCTTCCAGTCGCTAGGTACTTTACGTTCTTCCAGCGATCTACGATAAATTGCTGATAGAAAGGGGGCAAGTTCTTTAGCATAATCACTGTAGAATCTTAAGGGTATCTCGTCTGGTCCGGATGCTTTTCCGCTACTAAGTGATAGCAGTTGTTTTTCAATTCCGATATCGTTTATTTCAATATTTTCCATTTTGGCGTCCGTGCGACGGCTGAAGTCAGGGACCGTGTTACGATTTTCCGCAGTGAAACAGTTTCGGAACACTGAATTCAGTATTTCTGCCTTTCTTCGGTCGTCCTCTGTTTCGGTGCCATCGTGGTCAACGAGTGACTGAATAGGGGATTTAGATCCGCTTACCGATTTTACATATGACCAAAACTTTTTAGGGTTCTTGTTTAGATTGTTTGCCAATGTTTTATGTTCGAATTCGTTGAATGCTTCTCTCATTGCTCTCTTTACGCTCTTTTTCGCTTCGTTCAGCTTTTCCTTATCAGCTATGATTCGACTACTCTTAAACCTATGATGAAGCTTTCTTTGTTTCCGTAGTACCTTTCGTACATGATTGTTATACCACGGTGGATCTTTCCCCTCGCTTTGGACCTTAGTCGGTACGAACTTATCTAAGGCGTACTGGACGATGTTTCTGAATTTTTTCCATTTTTGTTCCACATCCTCTTCCTCAGAAATGAACGTTTGATGGTGGTCACTCAGATATTCTGCGATTTGTGCCCTATCACTCTTGTTAAGCAAATATATTTTCCTTCCTTTCTTGGCATTTCTTATTACACTTGTAGTCATTGATGCAACCACTGACTTATGATCACTGATACCCTCTTCTACATTCACGGAGTCGAAAAGTTCCGGGCCCGCATCTCGTGGTCGTGCGGTAGCGTTCTCGCTTCCCACGCCCGGGTTCCCGGGTTCGATTCCCGGCGGGGTCAGGGATTTTCTCTGCCTGATGGCTGGGTGTTGTGTGCTGTCCTTAGGTTAGTTAGGTTTAAGTAGTTCTAAGTTCTAGGGGACTGATGACCATAGATGTTAAGTCCCATAGTGCTCAGAGCCATTTGAAAAGTTCCGGTCTATTTGTTGCTATGAGGTCTAAAACGTTAGCTTCACGAGTTGGTTCTCTAACTATCTGCTCGAAGTAATTCTCGGACAAGGCAGTCAGGATAATGTCACAAGAGTCTCTGTCCCTGGCGCCAGTTCTGATTGTGTGACTATCCCATTCTATACCTGGTAGATTGAAGTCTCCCCCTGTTACAATAGTATGATCACGAAACTTCTTCACGACGTTCTGCAGGTTCTCTCTGAGGCGCTCAACTACTACGGTTGCTGATGCAGGTGGTCTATAGAAGCATCCGACTATCATATCTGACCCACCTTTGATACTTAACTTAACCCAGATTATTTCACATTCGCATTCGCTAATAACTTCACTGGATATTATTGAATTCTTTACTGCTATAAATACTCCTCCACCATTGGCGTTTATCCTATCCTTGCGGTATATAATCCATTCTGTGTCTAGGATTTCGTTACTGTTCACTTCCGGTTTTAACCAACTTTCCGTTCCTAATACTATATGCGCACTATTTCCTTCAATAAGAGATACTAATTCAGGAACCTTGCCCTGGATACTCCTGCAGTTTACCAATATTACGTTAACTTTTCCTGTTTTTGGTCTCTGAGGACGGACGTTCTTTATCAACGATGATAATGTCCTCTCTGGTAAGCCGTCAGGTATTTTATCGTTTCGCCCAAGGGGGGGTCCCTCTAACCTAAAAAACCCCCGTGTGCACGCCACACGTACTCTGCTACCCTAGTAGCTGCTTCCGGTGTGTAGTGCACGCCTGACCTGTCTAGGGGGGCCCTACAGTTCTCCACCCAATAACGGAGGTCGATGAATTTGCAACCATTATAGTCGCAGAGTCGTCTGAGCCTCTGGTTTAGACCCTCCACACGGCTCCAAACCAGAGGACCGCGATCGACTCTGGGCACTATGCTGCAGATATTAAGCTCAGCTTGCACTCCGCGTGCGATGCTGGTTGTCTTCACCAAATCAGCCAGCCGCCGGAAGGAACCAAGGATGGCCTCAGAACCCAAGCGGCAGGCGTCATTCGTTCCGACATGTGCTACTATCTGCAGCCGGTCACACCCAATGCGTTCAATAGCTGCCGGAAGGGCCTCCTCCACATTACGGACGAGACCCCCGGCAAGCACACCGAGTGCACACTGGCATTCTTCCCCGACCTACCCGCTATTTTCCTAAGGGGCTCCATAACCCGCCTAACGTTGGAGCTCCCTATAACTAATAGGCCCGCCCTCTGTGACTGTCGGGACCTTGCCGGAGAATCGGCCACTGGCCCAACAGGCGAGGCATCCTGTGGTGGCTCGGAAACGATGTCATCACCACTAGGAAGCACCCCGTACCTGTTGGAAAGGGGTAAGGCAGCTGCCACGCGGCCAGATCCCACCTTCGCCTTTCGGCCAGGCACGCGCGAGCCCACCACTGTCCGCCATTCACCCTGGAGTGATGGCTGACCGGTAAGATGCTCACTGCCGGAAGACGCAGCGACATCAGGGGCTGCATGTGATTCCAAGGCCACCGAAGTAGGCATAGGTCTCACCACAGTTGCCCCAACGCCACTACGAGCCGACGCCTGCGCCTCGAGCTCGATGAGCCTAACAGACAAAGCCTCCACCTGCCCCCGAAGAGTGGCCAATTCTCCTTGCGTCCGCTCACAACAACCACAGTCCCTACACATGACTATGTTTACCCTACTCTATACGGTGACAAATTCCCAAGATAATCTTCTGATGAGCTACTCTGATAATCAAGAAACACTCACTGAAATACGAGACGCGAAAACTACGCTAGGTTTTCCCAGAAAAACTATTTAAAAGCTAAGCGCAGCAAATAAGTACAAAAACGCTTTATACAAACAGTACTCGCTGCTGCTGATGCTCTCGCTCTGGCTGTCACAAGACAGTGTGGCCGAGCGGTTCTAGGCACTTCAGTCTGGAACCGCGCGATTGCTACGGTCGTAGGTTCGAATCCTGCCTCGGGCATGGATGTGTGTGATGTCCTTAGGTTAGTTAGGTTTAAGTAGTTCTAGATTCTAGGGGACTGATGACCTCAGATGTAAAGTCCCATAGTGCTCAGAGACATATGAACCATTTGAAGTTATTTAAACCTTGCCGCTGCGATTGCACCGATCAACTTTCCGGGACCCCACTGGCATACAGACATATCCGCTAATACCTTTTGGGCTCCAGCTACGATCATGCGACCGAATATACTGTGAGGTAAAAAATGATATATGGGCCCATGATGGCGATAGCTGTATGTAATTCCACTGAGAGCATGGACCCGCAAGGTGAATGAAACACACTGTGACGCAATATCCCTCGACCCTTCTCACCAACGTGCATACGCTCTCTCTGGTCATCTTCTCGTCAGCGACGAATTCTCGTCAAATGAAAAATTACGAGGGCTATTTCTTTTTAAGGTCTGATCAATCGGGAAATGGAAATCGCACCAAAAATTAAAACTACAGGTATTGGTAGTATTTGAGCCAGGTATTGGATCTTACTAGTAATTTAAGTTCGCATAACTTTTTGTAGTAGTTTCAAATCTCCAGCTTTGCAATGTGGCTCGAATACAGCACTCTCTGGCTACACATTTCTTAGCGATCGGTGGAACTGTCCAGTCTGGTAACAGCTGATGCATGATGCGTCTCTTATGCCTCGTCCAGTGTGTAGTAATGTAATTTTCTCCTTGTTGATTTAATCACTGGTAGCACATTCCTCTAGTTAGTTCCCCAGCTGCCTGGGTCTGCGTATTCGAAACAGAAACGCACAAGTCATAGGCATATGCTTTGGAACAGAGTCTGAATTATGCCTTCGATACTTGCTTGTCATCAAATTGTTCAGTTTCAACAAGGAGTGGTTCATAGACAATCACGTATAAGGGCATTGATAATGGTCAACTCTGTCGCACTGATCTGCCAGTGGCAAGTGTTTTTGCAAAATGGCCATTTAATAATATCCTGGATGATTCTTATGTTATAAGGTTGAGCAAGATGTTGACAAACGCCATCTGACGCAGGGTTTGCAGTAGGTATACGTGATATATCCTATTGAACGCCTTTGAAAAGCCAATAAGTACATGAGCACTGGCTGTGCCATTGGCTGTAGAAGCGAAGATAAGGGCCGCAGGTTGCATGCGGCAGATATCACGCCGCGACGAGGAGTGGCGCAATTTAGATAGGTCGGTAGTATCCTCTACAACACTGGTTCGATGCGGATATTAAGCGCCCTCGTTACTGCCTTGAGATCTGCATTAAGGATTGTAATAAGCTGCAATTTTTCAGCCCTCTAGTGCCTTCCTTTTTGCCACTCTGAATTCGACTGTCACAGCAATTCCGTTCCGTATTTCATTCGTTAACTCCTGCAAAGTGTTTTCCGCAATGGGCCAATTAATTTGATCAAACTCGGCGCTTACTCCACAGGGCTTGGAAATGTCCCTTTTGCTGCCTTCAGAAAGACGATTCTTAATTCTTCTTCAGTGAATGACGCTTCGAAATAGCGCCTTTGTTCCTCCTGAAAGCTGTTAAGCAAGCCTGTAAGAGTCGGTCTGTAGATGTATGCGGCATGTGAAGTTCACTGAAGTATCATGAACGCGGCTGAGTATCGCTTGCTGTGACTGGACTGGCCTGCCCATTGCATTCGTAAGCATCATCTGCTTACGACGGCCCGCAAGACGCTAAAAATGGAGGATCATTGTACATCTACATACACGTCTACACAGATACGCCGCACGCCACCTTATGGCGCGTGGCGGAGGGTACCGCCTACCACTACTTGTCATTTCCTTTCCTGCTCCACTCGCAAACAGAGCGAGGGAAAAACGACTGCCTATATGTCTCCGTATTAGCCCTAATTTCTCGTATCTTATCTGCGTGGTCCTTAGGCGCAGCATATGTTGGCAGTAGCAGACTCACTCGGCAGTCAGCTTCAAATGCCGGTTCTCTAAATTTTCTCGACAAGAATGTCACCTTCCCTCCAGGGATTCCCATTTGAGTTTCTAAAGCACGTCCGTAACATTTACGTGTTCGTACCTATCGGTAACACATCTAGCAGCCCGCCTATAATTTGCTTCGATGTCTTCCTTCAGTCCGACCTGATACGAATCCCAAACAATCGAGCAGTATTCAACAATAGGTCGCACTAGCGTGCGGTCTCCTTTTCAGAAGCACTACACTTTCCTAGAACTCTTCCAACAAATATAAGCCGCTCGCCTTGTGTCACATGTTTCGGTTTGAACTGCACCAGGAAAACATTCAGATGTTTTCTCCGAATCTCTATTATTTTACATTAAAGCGTTTTATTTTCGCGAATGTAGCGTTATCAAAAGCATTATTGCTTTGATAGATATCTCTAAGGCATCGATAGTAAAACTCTGGAATATCTGCAGACAATCATTTTCAGTCGTGGATTAGCATAATGAACACACTACTGTATAGCATAATGAACACACTACTGTAGCGCGTTAGGATACCGTCGCTTGTGAGAAGATATTTGCGTTCACAGAAGGTTGACATAGCAAGAATATAAACAATAATTAGGGATATTCACTGGAGCAATTTCACAGTTCCCTACACCAGCTCCAGTACACTGCCGGGAAAAAAATAGTACAGCCTTTTAGAGGTTTTCCATTTCACTCAAGATTTATTGTTGCAACAGTGCATATGGAATACATGAAATGATTACGTTTGCAGATCAATAGCACAAGAGGTTCTGAGGTACCGGGTATCGACCCATGCTGAAATACTCTAATTAGCGCAAGGTGTAGCCTCCCCAGGAGGCAGTGCAGGCGCTGACTTTGACATCCATTAGATAGTACAGAGAACCACGCCGGCTCGAGCTGTTCACGTAATTCTGTAAGAGTTGCTGGTTGACGAGTCGCACGAGTCACTTCTCGTCCCATCATATCCCACAAGTGTTCGGTTGAAAACAAGTCTGGAGATAGCGCTCACGTCTTGCAGAGCACATTTAGTTTCACGGGTAGTGTGTGACCGAGTATTATTCTGTTGGAACATCACCTTCCTGCTGCAAGAACGGGAAGAAAACAGGTCTAACGATATTGTGCACGTACTGAGCGCCTGTTAGTTTCCTCTCCAAGAACACCAAAGATGAACGAGTGTTGTAGCTTGTCGTACCCCAGACCATAAGGCCTGAGGTGGAGCCGGTGTGCATTCCACGAGACCAGGTCTACGTCGTATGCGCAAACGACCACCACTTGCTTGCAAGCAGAACCTATCTTCGTCGCTAAAGAACCCTGCACGCCATTCTATCTTTCAAGTGATCCTCTGACGGCACCAATTGAGCCGTGCACGTCGATGCTGTGGCGTGATTAGAAGACGGACTAACGGCGTGCACGCTCGTAATCCTCCTGCTTAAAACCGGTTCGCAGCAGTTCGTGTTGACACGTCTGGGCTCACATGCCCACTTATATGTGTTGTGGTAGCTGTACGATCTGCCACTGCTGACCTTACAGTACGACGATCCGTGCGGGCGTCTGTATTGCTTGGACGTCCAGTATCTCATCTACGGACAAGACAATGTTCACGTGACCACTGATACCAGCGTTATTGCACAACTGACTCAGCACGTCCAACTTCTGTGGCAGTTCTCCGAAAGGACCATCCTGCCGCTAGAAGACCACAGTTTGACCACATTCAAACTCGCTCATTTGGTTGCAGGATGCGCTCCTCTGGGACCTGATTGTCTGCTTGCTTCAGATATTTGCACTACACTGGGCCTTCTGGCTGTGAGCATTCCCTATTAAAGGCCAGACACAAATGGCGCTCTGGTAGTTACGCCACTACACTACTCTGTTGACGGACGACATTGAAACCATTATTGATACATCTACTATTCCCCAGGTGGCATAGTCCAACAGATAAAAGTGGACGTCGCGTTTCCAGGTGTACTAATGTTTTCCGGCAGCGTAGTAGCGGAAACTACTAGGTCTACAACTTTGCTTCCGCAGTTTTTCTAGAAGCTCGGGGCTTTATTGTGAAAAACTTACAAAAAAATCATGATTCATAGTATTGCCAATCGCTAGCCACTACATTCTCCCATCTTTCGGATAGCATACGAATCCAGTGGCGGAAAAACTGGGCGTCTTTCCTGGGGATCCATGAATCGATTCAATTTTGCACTTGTTCGTATGATCGGAAGTGCTGGTGAACCAGACTGTATGGCACTGATTGAAAAAGGTGGTAGTCACAGAGAGCAACGTATAGAGAACACGGCGGGAGGGATAGGAATTTTCATTTCGACGTTTCCATGTTTTGCGACATGGGGTTGAGCACTGACCTAGTGCAAAATTACCTTTACGAGTCTATCGCTGTATTGTGGCCGTTTGTTTTTCAGTGCTGGGCTCGAACGCATCAATTGCTTTCGATAATGATGTCCTGTGACTGTCTTCGTCTGTTTCAGTAGCTACGAAAACGTTCTGTCTTCAACATCAAAAACCTTTTTTAAGACATTTAAAACATTCTCTGCACATTTTTCCACTAACAGTTACCTCACCATTGGTCTTACCCAGCATTTTAAGAGGCAAAGCCGCAGATTTCGTCATGTTAAAGTAGAAAACTAAAACTTACCGCAAATGTTGAGAAATCGGTACGTAAGTTGGCGTACTTAATCGAGAATAACCTTATGACGCAATCACGAAACGACTAATATTTTTATGGCATTATGTTTACAGATGCCTAACCTTATTGTATTACACATATGACCAACCACCTAAACCCCACATACCGCTACTGCCGTCTATTGCAAAACGGCGGAAGCAAAGTTGTAGACCTAATATATATTCTATGTATAATCCTTTGCACTATGAATGCACTTAAAGTCACCATGAATATTCATAGTGTCAGTTTTGTTTGCAATCATCATGAGGATTTCTTTTTGAGTGAGATACATCTTGGTGTGACCAGAGGGGGTATATAATTTTGTTATTTGAATATTATTGAATGCACAGGAGATGGCTTTCCCGCTGATAGTTCGCTGGACTTTAGAGAACGATATACCTTCTTGGAGCATTATGGCTGTGCCTTTGAAAGTATCTCTGTCAACGTCTCAAAGAGTCGTAGTGGCACCGAGCTCATCAGTGAGGACGTCTTGCAGAAGAGTGATGTCAGCGTGATTACCACACAAATAGCTGAGGCATGAATCTTCAGCACAGTTCTGATACGACTAAGATCAAAATCCTGATGTTATAGTGTTGGTGGAGTGTCATTGTTCTTCGTAATTATAGTGTGATTCAATCAGTATATAACATGTGCAAAACTAATAGATGCGCTTCTCGTTCCTGTCAGCCTGTCTTGAGGAGCTATTTCATATTTAGTTACCACACCTCCCATTTGCTCTATCTTCTCTATACGTACCTCTTGATCCACGATGTTGACTTAAATTTCTTCCACCCAACTTTATTGAGATCTTAATTCAGCACGTCTCTTTGTTGCTCGTCTGTGTCGTTCAAATCTTGTGTTTTCATTAATACCACCGCATTTCTCAGAGTTGGAGGCTACTAAATCTAGTGGAATCGGGTCTCAATTCTCCAGGCTTTGTGGCGGCAGCGTAGCGCCTGTGGCTTCCGGTGATATCTTCTGCATTCTGCTGGCAGTTCGTTTAGCCTTTTTTCTTAAGCTTGATTGAAGCTGTTCGGCACCCTTCTGAGCTATGCTATCTTTCGTGTCTTGGTGAGGATCTTCCAGGGGAACGCTGGTGGCAGCCTGTGGTGGTATCTAGCCCCTTAAGTGAGGTGCTGCCCGGTAACCTCTGGAACCTTCAATTCCTGGTCATTTTCTGCAGATTCCTCTGTCGTAGCTTAGGAGGTAGAGTCGTCATTCGAATGTTCAGATTTCATTTCTTCAGTTGTATTGCTAACACCCACGTTTGTATCCTTTATCAGTTACATTGGAAGTTGGGCAAAGTTACGACTTCGACATCGCGGTTTTATACCCACACGCAGTTGCAACATACGTCAATGGAAGAGCTGTCATTTACGACGGTCGTCCAGCTTCAACCGCAAGTAACTGCGTCAATAACAAACATTGGGTGCGGACATGTCCAGTTGAGTTACACGAAGCAGAGGTTACGTGGCTGCCCATCATGGATAAGTATAGTCCGAAACCGCAAATATTTACATAATATGAAATATGTTTTTGGAGATCTGCTTTCAACTGCCATACTCCATTTAACATTTGCCGTCTGCAGTCGAACATCTTTCAGCAAAATTATGTATCAATTTTCCATAAGGTGTAATCGCTACATAGGTCAGTTCAGGTTTTACTTCAAAGGGGAGACCAAATATTCTGATAGGACGAATACCAGAACCTGCATATGTTACAACTGTCATTGACTATTCAAGAATCACTTCACGCACTAACTAACAAACTATTCTCTGAAGTACGTTGTTCAACATTTACAAAAGTACATTTCCACATGAGACTTGAATAACTCTTTAGTCCTTCCTGACGGTGTTGGCTGCTTCAGCTGGGATCACGAACTGGGGAGAGTGCTTCCATGTTTAGCTCTATATTGGCCTCTGTGAGAGAGCCCTGCAGTGTTGAGAGAGAGGTCATGTCGTCTTCAGCCCCTCCCATTCGTCATTCCGGAATGTGGCGAGACATCGCTAATGTCTATGGTATCGACTAGCATTACCGACTTTAGTATGGCACTGCAATCTCCGGATGATACCACACCTGATATCTTCAAATAGCGTTTTAGCAGTATCCCACAGACACGTTACAGTTTCGAATAATTTCGGTCGAGAAAAATCTGGATCGAAGGTAGACATACAGCTATTCTTTCCATTCCGTTGAGTTAGTATTAGAGCGTCATTCTATAGCAGGGACGGCCAAGAATTGTGATATTGCACTGGTGTGTGGAACTCACTCGCCTGGCTACACACGTATTCCACTACCATGCCACGGTATGTGGGAGGGAGGAGGGAAAAGAGTGAGAAACTGTTAATTTATATGGCAATGTAGTTACGCAAAAAATATTGAATTGCTTGCATACAGCTTGGTTTCATATTTCTGAACAACACTGATCACAAACAAAACAAATTTTCAGTATTACGCAATAATTTTTGGCTCTCGTTCTGAGGACGTAATAAATCTTTTATCTGATACAAACCATCGACATAGGCACAGATGTAGACAATTTCGCAGGTTCTCGTCACTGAGGTTGCCACGTAATTGTGATTCGTTTAGTTTCATAATCAAAGAAAGCCTTTCACGGACGAATGTTCATCGAAATTTTCCATCACGTTTGCAACCTCGTTATGAAGACGTGGGAACTCTTCTCGAGGTAAACAACGTAGAAATTTTGGATAGTTTTAGCGTAAAATAAATTGTCTTTTATAGGCGATCAATCAGTTCCAACTACACATACACAGGGGCGTTTTCAAGTGAAAAGGCAAACGGTCTCGAAACAGATACAAGATTGACAGTGTCTTGAAAACATTTAGAAAACTATTTTTATAATTCCTTCAACAGGCCACAATAAATTCTCCAAAATTCGAGGTTTCTTTAACAGTAGTGAGCTTAGGGAAATGGATCAAGTTTGTCGTCAGAATTTGTCACTTCCACTATACAATTTTCTTTTTTAATGGATTCCCGTCAAAACAGAAATAAGTTGTTTCTCACCATGCAATATCTTACTGCGGGCAGTGTGCGGTCAACACTTAAAATGCGAGGTATGCAGTCTGTTCCGGAGGTTCAAACTTCCGTTCTTGCTTCCTTTTTCCCTTCATAAATTCAATAACAATGGGTTTTAAATCGAAAACTCGTTCCAGGCATTACTCCGCAGCAATATACAAAGTCTCTATACTCTTCGTTCAGTTGCATCGAAAAGCATTGCAACTGACAGTGGAATAATGCATATTACTCCAGAAAATTTCCTTTTCGTATCAACAACTTCGTCATGTGCTCTGTGCTTGTAAATTTAGTACAAACTGCCTCGTGGTCTACAGAACAATAAATCCCTTCTGTCGACCATTGTAAGTTTTACTGTTTCATCGCCAACTGAGTCTTAAAAGTTTTCTCTATAATGTTGTATCTTTTCGCAGAAAGTCTCCGGTACCCATCGTTTATGCGTCTTTATAATGGACATTGAGAATACTCATGCTTCTCTTCCGTTATTCCCATTCATTTTTAAAGGCTTGTGACTACAGATCGCTAGACTGGCTCTTTCTCTGCAGAGTCGCTGGACCTGAGAACTTCCTTTATAGCACGTAGAAATAGCGAAAGGAAAATAGTGCTGTCAATGCGATTCTGCTGAATTGAAGAATATCGTGCCGGCCGAAAAATGCTGCACCGCAATCCTAAATGGAATGACTGTGGTGTACCACATACTTCCGAGTGAGACTGACCAAATCCGAGACAGGTCGAGCCTCGCGTGCTCGCTTGCAGTTTTCCATGCTGTGGCCGGCCCTCTTCTAAGCTCTCAGACAAAAAGACAGCGACTACCGCTAAGCGGCACCAAGAGCGCAATCACTCACCTCGCAGCTCCGATTCTGTCCCGCCGCAGTGTACACAACACGTTCGCTCGGGACCGCCGCTGAAGGCAGGCTGTGGCTCTGTAACATACCGACGGGGTATTAAATGAGGAAAGTTGCACATGTGATTGATGAGTTGAGTAACTCACTTTCTTTAACATCCATTTTACATCGATAATATTTCTCGGCCTAATTTGACTGGAGCCTGATCTGTCCGCTGCAGGCGGTACACAAGTAAACACCACAGATATATCAGACGAACATATCTTTATCGAAATAAAGAGAAACACAGTTCCAATTATTAAAGACATGTCTTAACGATTATGAACAAAATAAGCTCGGTTGGTTAAATTCAAACAGTCCTTCAACCTTTTGTAGGGGAAAAGAATGTTTAAGTTCTGAGCAATCTTAGCTGAGGAAAGTCCAAATAAATCTTTCTGAGTACAACACAAAATAGCCTAACTGTCTGGTAATTAGTAAATAAAGAACTATGCTAAGTCTCGGCACTAAAGATAGCAATAACTCTTATCATAAGTTCGTAGCAAACTTCAGATAGAAAATTGTTTGTGTAAAATTCTTGACTCACTTAACAAAATAGCTATACCTGTTAGAAGTTCACAACACATACAGGATAAGGAAAAAGTCCCATATAAAACCAAAGTCCGCCAGGAAACGAAGTCTAGATTCCAAAGAAGAATTTTTTAGGTCTCACGAGGCCGAACTACAGCCAATCACAGGAATATTACGCATCCAATAATCAATCTTTCCGTCAGAGCCTCGTCTTCTTTTGAGAGGCCACATTGCAGCATACAGGGTGAGGAGGCTGGTTCGAACAAAGGCCGCAGCGTAGCAACGACCGCGAAATGATCCTCTGATTGTGGAAATACGTAAGCATTCGGTGCCTCTCCCAGGAAGCTTACTCGGAGTGTACTGCCTCGGCAGTGCCCGTGCGCTGGCCCAAGTACAGCACCCGGCGCCAGGATACATTTGGTCTTGCTTCCTGTCACGTGGCTGGAGAAAGAAAGAGGTACGTTGCGCCAGCGAACTCTGCTGGCACTTTGGTCGCCGTCTGGTGGTCGAATGTGCCATGGCAGACATCTACACTCCTGGAAATGGAAAAAAGAACACATTGACACCGGTGTGTCAGACCCACCATACTTGCTCCGGACACTGCGAGAGGGCTGTACAAGCAATGATCACACGCACGGCACAGCGGACACACCAGGAACCGCGGTGTTGGCCGTCGAATGGCGCTAGCTGCGCAGCATTTGTGCACCGCCGCCGTCAGTGTCAGCCAGTTTGCCGTGGCATACGGAGCTCCATCGCAGTCTTTAACACTGGTAGCATGCCGCGACAGCGTGGACGTGAACCGTATGTGCAGTTGACGGACTTTGAGCGAGGGCGTATAGTGGGCATGCGGGAGGCCGGGTGGACGTACCGCCGAATTGCTCAACACGTGGGGCGTGAGGTCTCCACAGTACATCGATGTTGTCGCCAGTGGTCGGCGGAAGGTGCACGTGCCCGTCGACCTGGGACCGGACCGCAGCGACGCATGGATGCACGCCAAGACCGTAGGATCCTACGCAGTGCCGTAGGGGACCGCACCGCCACTTCCCAGCAAATTAGGGACACTGTTGCTCCTGGGGTATCGGCGAGGACCATTCGCAACCGTCTCCATGAAGCTGGGCTACGGTCCCGCACACCGTTAGGCCGTCTTCCGCTCACGCCCCAACATCGTGCAGCCCGCCTCCAGTGGTGTCGCGACAGGCGTGAATGGAGGGACGAATGGAGACGTGTCGTCTTCAGCGATGAGAGTCGCTTCTGCCTTGGTGCCAATGATGGTCGTATGCGTGTTTGGCGCCGTGCAGGTGAGCGCCACAATCAGGACTGCATACGACCGAGGCACACAGGGCCAACACCCGGCATCATGGTGTGGGGAGCGATCTCCTACACTGGCCGTACACCACTGGTGATCGTCGAGGGGACACTGAATAGTGCACGGTACATCCAAACCGTCATCGAACCCATCGTTCTACCATTCCTAGACCGGCAAGGGAACTTGCTGTTCCAACAGGACAATGCACGTTCGCATGTATCCCGTGCCACCCAAAGTGCTCTAGAAGGTGTAAGGCAACTACCCTGGCCAGCAAGATCTCCGGATCTGTCCCCCATTGAGCATGTTTGGGACTGGATGAAGCGTCGTCTCACGCGGTCTGCACGTCCAGCACGAACGCTGGTCCAACTGAGGCGCCAGGTGGAAATGGCATGGCAAGCCGTTCCACAGGACTACATCCAGCATCTCTACGATCGTCTCCATGGGAGAATAGCAGCCTGCATTGCTGCGAAAGGTGGATATACACTGTACTAGTGCCGACATTGTGCATGCTCTGTTGCCTGTGTCTATGTGCCTGTGGTTCTGTCAGTGTGATCATGTGATGTATCTGACCCCAGGAATGTGTCAATAAAGTTTCCCCTTCCTGGGACAATGAATTCACGGTGTTCTTATTTCAATTTCCAGGAGTGTAGTATCTTCTGTAAGAGAGCAGGATGCCCGCATAACTTCAATGTAGTTCGGATTGCATGCTAGGTAGGCGCCAGGCCGGTCGCCAGCAGAGACATTTGGAAGGAACCGCAGCGTGGCGTATGTTGTTCTGCATCAGTGACTGACTCGTGTTCCATTTCTGTTGACAATAGTGCGCAGCTTTTCTCATTGCACGCACGAGCTTTGCTTGTTGTAAGCATTCAAATCAGTTGGTATTGCCGCAAGCTTCCCACTCAAATGCATCACGCGCCACAACTCAACTCCATTTTTCAAATAATGCACACATTTATGCCTAAGCCCATGAAACAAAACGTACCCTAAAATGTCGTCCATATCCCCATAAACAAATATGCTCCACAAAAGCTTGCATACTGCTGTTACCAACGACGCAACATCGCACAAGAAGTGACACAGACGTCATGGACATGACACAATGAAAAACAAAATAGATGACACAGACAATCATACACGGAAAAAAATGTCTACAACATACTACAAATTACTGAAATACAACGCATAGTTAAAAAACCGAGTCCAAATGTTTTCAGAGCACCATAGTCTCACTTTGATATGAAGAAAAATACGCGCCTGTATCGCAAGATGACGCACTAACTACCCTACAAACGTGCTATGAATTGAGACCCTGGTCAACGGTCGCCAGCTGCAAGCGATCGCTTGCTTTATCATAAATATATGTCCAACTGATGCTAAATGTTATCATCTTCACATATACAAAAGTATTACCTTCTCAGCAATTTTAACACTTCAATTTTTATATATGAAAGTAGTGAATTTACTTACGGCACTTTTGTTGCCTTTGTGTGAGGTCACTTTCAGAAGACAAATTAATCATCAAATTAACTAATTTAGCGCGATTGCATTCTGAATTGCTGGTGTGTCCACGTATCACCGCAATAAAATAAAAACAGAGAATGGCTGGGGCAGTATAAATGAGAACAGTAGCGTATTTATAAAAAAATAATGACAAGTTTTTATTCATCCTTTTATAACTACATTCGAGCTGACAAATATTACAAAAAATGACAAACGTTAATCAGGAAAGGAATGGTGCTTGACTGACAAAGCATTCATTGGGATGGAAACTACACAAGTTCTCCCTTGAATTAACCGCTGTCACAACGCAGTCAGACTTCGTTTACATGAATCCACTGTGAGGACAAATTCTGTTCAAATTGAACCAGGTACGACCAGGTTTACCACAAGCTATGGCTCACGGAGAACAGGAAGCCACGAATATTATTTAACAACCCTACGTCGGTGCAGCTATACTTTACCATTCATCTTGATTCAGGCGGTAGCAGAAAGGACTCTGGGGCCAAGGGGTGAAGCGCAGCGGCAACTGCAACTGCAGTGTTCTGACGCGTCCCTGAAAACTTGCAAACCACGTAGACTGGCGTTCTGATTATTAGAACACTGGGAACTCCCCTATCAGAGCCCTGAAATCCCGGCGGATTTCAGTGTCAGATGCACCCTTCCGCTGGTCTGTCTGACCAGTTTGACTCTGAGGCACGACAGCGCGTGCTGGAATTGTCAAACATCAGACGGCCGACTCAGGACGAATAAGTTCACCCTCAAGACGTGTCCGAGATGATATGCAGTTCCACTGTCGGTACAGAATTTCCACTGGCCCTTCGTCCACCACAAGTCTCACCCACTAGGGAAGTTCTCCACCACGGGTGGACCAGAGCACGAAGTAACTACTGAATCACAATCACTTCCCACCAAGCCTCGTACGGGAGCCGAATCAGCAGAAAAAAGCCACTTCCACGCTGTACGTGAGCCGAATTAGCAGAAAAAAGCCACTTCCACTCTGTACAAACCAATCGAACTATACTCCATTCATTGAATTTTCCCTGTTGACCGTTCTGCTGGCCTGGTAGCCAATCAGACACAGTACCGGAGTTCCCACACTGGGGGAGTAAGCCTCTGCTTTGCATATCCTGAGGGAGCCAATCAGTGATTCAGAATCTATTTAGCCTGAAAAAAGGATTTTAGACTAGGGAGGCGTCGTTCTCGTGGTAAGCATGTCTACGTTTCGGTGAAAAACGTCTATCTCGACAAGACAACAATCCCTCATTTACGAAGAGATCTAGTCTTTCCAGGCCGACTATTTCCAATTGCTGAAAGCAGGCAATTAAATTTCCCAGACAATCGTGCCCGTAAAATATTTTTTTCCGCTCACAAAAAAAAACTGGCTACTTCCTGGGGTCAGTGGCGTTACAGTCTTGCCTCCACTAAGCATGTTCACCAGCGGCTCTGATTGTATCGCCCCAGCTTCTAACATGAGAATGCTTGTAGTTTTATGAACGTTCCACCATTTCACAGAAGTTCAGATTAGAGCAGCCTCTCTTTAATGGTTTCCTCCACCGACTTTCCATTAGCTGGCCACTTCCACGATCGACTGTCGCCTGGACCAGATAAAATGTTTTTCGAGCCAGTGCCCTCCTGCTCTGACCCTAAGTGGGAAGACTGGAGTGTTACAGCCAGAGGTCCGGCTGCAAGTCGATTCACAAACCGCTGCTACCCCAAAACACTCGCACTGCCACATCGCTGGACACAACATTTATGGCCCACAATCCATCTTTCTCCCCGTTCTCTGTCGCCTCCATTATGGCCCCTTAGATACAAGTTCTCTGCAGGCCACAAATGCAGTTATAGGAACATTCTGCTCACAATTTCCTCATGTGAAAAAGTCTTAAGCCGCTTATACCAAATGTAGTACTGTGGAACACGAAGATCATGACGTAAAATATGAATATTAATCTGACCGACAGAGTAGTTAAAGTGAGAGAGTGGCTTGCCACCTTTCATCCTTCAGCATAACCATTATCTCATTGAGTTTTATCGCTAACACGATACTTATGAAGCGAGGGAAACAGTTCTGATATCAAAACAAATATTCAGCTGTTAAAAAAAGTAGTAGGACATAACCGAAACAGGTCCACTAACTATACATCATTACACTTTTTCAGTGACCATTATAGAAGATGTGAATTCAAAGTATATTTATTAACAAAAGAAGCTGAGGTTTCAATTTTAGCATCAGGATATGGAGATGCCTTGGAGTATAGATGATTAACTAGTATAATATCCCATTGACATCTGAGTCGTTGGAGATGGCCCACACTTAACATAGTGAAGATGAGCATAATCTGACTTGCCAGTAAAAATTAATTGAGTATAATCTGGTTATCACCTTTACAACTGAATATTGTTATCGGCGATGACATTAAGTAACATTCCGCTTGTGGTGTCACCGCCAGACACCACACTTGCTAGGTAGTAGCTTTTAAATCGGCCGCGGTCCGGTAGTATACGTCGGACCCGCGTGTCGCCACTGTCAGTGATCGCAGACCGAGCGCCACCATGGCAGGTCTAAGAGACGTACTAGCACTCGCCCAGTTGTACAGCCGACGTTCATAGCAATGGTTCACTGACAAATACGCTCTCATTTGCCGAGACGGTAGTTAGCATAGCCTTCAGCTACCTTTGCTACGACCTAGCAAGGCGCCGTATTCAATTGATATTTATTATGTGAAGCATGTATCATCAAGAGCGATGTTCTACAATTATGGATTAAAGTTAAGTATTCCAGAAGCTACGTACTTTTCTTTATAGCATTTATTACGTATCCTGTTTCAGACCTCACGCCAGCCTGCGTGAGTTTAAGCGCGTGCCTTTCGGCTTCCTCTCATTGTGTCTAGGCTGTCTTGTCTAGACACAACATTTTTTGGCGACGAGTCTAAAAAGAAGATTTAGCGTTCGTATTGTCCTAATTTACTTGTGTCATGGCTTCGCCACAATCTCCAGATGTACTGTCCGAATTTTATCGCTTGCAGAATCAGCAGACGCAGGCGTTTTTGGATGCCCTTGGACAGCTTGTCCAGGGTCAACGTGCAATGCAACATGATGAGGCCGCCGCCGCTCCACCGCTACCGCAGCCACAACACGCAGTTGCACCACCTTTTCGTCAATTTGATGCGGCAATGGAAAGCTGGACGGAGTGGTCACGCCAATTTGGATTCCATCTCGCCGCCTACAGAATTCAAGGTAATGAGCGGCAGCCTCACTTATTGTCATATTGTCATGTGTCGGCGTCCAGACGTACCGTGTGATAGTGAAATTGTTTCCCCGACGCGACTTAGCAACTCTGTCCTACGAAGAAATTTTGTCTGCATTAGATGCATATTTCAAGGAATCAGTCAATGTAGTTGCAAAAAGGTATACGTTCTTTCGTACAAAACGTACGGCCGGTCAATCTAATAGGGAGTGGGTTGCGACCTTGCAAGGCCTTACTAGGGATTGTGCTTTTGAGTGTGAATGTGGACTCCCTTATTCTGATACTATGGTACGTGATGCAATTGCACAGAACGTTTCTGATGTTCGTATACGGGAGCAAATTTTGAAACTAGTCAATCCCTCCCTTCAACAAGTGATAGACATATTGGATAGGCAAGACACACTTGACTTTCCTCAGGAATCATTTGCAACTTCGCCAGCCGTGTGTCACGTTAACCGGCCCGCCGGGCGAGCTGCACGGAACAGTAAACAGCCCTCGCGCAGTTCCGCGCAGCTGCCGCCAAGCTCTCCGCTACGTTTGCCGTGCAAGCACGCAAATGCAGTGATAAAATCATGCCCACTGTGTGCTACTAGACATTCGCGTGAGAATTGCCCGTCACGCCAAGCTATTTGCTTTTTCTGTAATAAAAAAGGACATGTTCAGAGTGTTTGCCAGAAAAAGCTCAGATCGGACACTAACAACCATTCCAGGCCCTTTGCTTCGCGCCGGAATCGAACCAAGAATACTCAGGCTCGTGAACCTTCGCCCATGGACATTCATGTAGTTAATTCCACTCCGCCCAGTGCCACTCTCTCTAAAAGTGACTGTGTTCGTCCCACAAAAAGTGTGCGTCGACGTCGCCGGAAATCACGTCAATTAGCAAGTGATTCTGTACCCGTGTCTGTTCACGTTGCACGAGACAGTCGCTCTTGTCGTCAGCAGGACAATAAACTTTTTGTAGACTTGGACATTAATGGCAACGTAATACCATTCCAGCTCGATACCGGAGCTGCAGTTTCATTGATCAATAAAGACACGTACAAACAACTGGGCACACCTCCGTTGCCTGCCGCACATGTTAAGTTAACTACATATTCAGGTCAGACTATTCCTGTGTTAGGACAGTGCAGCCTTCTTGCAACATACAGGCGACAAACAAAACTTGTGTCATTTTACGTACTTCGTTCTTCTTCTGCAGTGAACTTGTTTGGTTTAGATTTATTTCAATTGTTTAACTTGTCTATAGCAAATCAGGTCCTCTCAGTGAACCGGACTGTGTCTTCAGACAGTGTTTCTCGTCTATGTGAGGAATTTGCAGACATTTTTGCACCGGGCCTAGGTTGCGCTAAGAACTATAAAGCACATTTGGAACTGAAAGTAAACGCGCAACCGAAATTTCTCAGAGCACGCAATGTTCCCCACGCATTGCGTGATGAGGTCGCAAGAACATTACACGATTTGGAATCACAAGGTGTAATTGAACATGTGCAGGCTTCTCTCTGGGCCTCACCCTTAGTAATTTTGCCAAAACCTTCCGGAAAATTGAGACTTTGTGTGGACTTCAAAGCTACAGTGAATCCACAACTAGTGATTGCAACTTATCCTTTACCCCGCCCGGACAAACTGTGCCCGGGTAAATATTTTTCGAAGCTGGACCTCACAGATGCGTACTTGCAAATACCAGTGGACGAAGACTCCCAGCGCATTTTGGTGGTTAACACGCATCTTGGTTTGTATCGATTCAAAAGACTGCCATTCTGGTGTGCATCCGCCCCTGCATTGTTTCAGCAATATCTGCAAACTGTTTGTGTGTCGGTCCCTACTGCAGCAAACTATCTGGACGATATTGTGATCTCCGGAAAGACGGAAGAAGAACATTTAACCAATCTCAGAACATTATTTCAGGTCTTGCGACAAAATGGTCTTCGCTTGCGGAAGGACAGATGTGTGTTTTTTGCTCGTGACTTACCATATTCGGGACATGTTATCAATGCACAAGGCATACATCCGAGTCCAGAGCACCTCCGTGCCATACAGCACTTGCCTTCGCCGCAGAATTTGAAGCAGCTACAGAGTGTGCTGGGAAAAATATATTACTATAACAGATATATCCCGCATGCCTCTTTCATTTCAGCTCAGCTTCATCGCTTACGCCGTAAAGGTGTTTCGGTCGTCTGGACGACGGAATGCGAACGCGCCTTTCGCCAGTTGAAATCGGCGTTGCTTTCAAACACTTGCCTTACGCCATTCGATCCCCAGAAACCCCTTTTGTTGATGGTAGATGCATCGGATTTCGGGATCGGTGCTGTGCTTGCGCACAAAGATGGCTCGCATGATCGCCCTATTGCCTTTGCGTCCAAATTGCTCTCGTCTGCGCAAAGAAATTATTCACAGATCGAGATAGAAGCTTTGGCTCTCGTGTTTGGTGTTACAAAGTTTCACGATTTCTTGTATGGTCGTCACTTTACCATCATCACAGACCACAAACCTTTGACATCGCTTTTTCACCCGAACAAGCCTGTGCCTCCACGTACAGCGCAGAAATTCATTCGCTGGTCTATTTTCCTCTCGCAGTATCGCTACGATATCTTGTATCAGTCCACTGCTAAGCACGGAAACGCCGATGCGTTGTCCCGTTTGCCTGTTGCTGAGGATAGAGCATTCGATTCTTCCGAACTTGCTTGCATGTTCATTGAGGCGGAAACCGATGACGTGGTCGAATCGTTTCCGATTGATTTTCGTCGTGTAGCTACAGCCACACCTGCTGACCCTGTCCTTGCTACCGTTTTGCGTTTTGTTGCTACGCAATGGCCCTTGTCAAAGTCACAGATCGAGGATCCGTTGGTTCGCCGATTTTTTGCTCACAAGGAGAGACTTTTTGTACGACGTGGTGTTTTGCTGTTGCGTTCTGATAATGATCAGTCCCGGGTCGTGGTCCCACGTTCATTACAGTCCTCTGTCTTACGGCTTCTCCACCAAGGACATTGGGGTATAGTGCGAACGAAACAACTTGCTCGTCAGCACTGTACTTGGTTCGGAATCGATGTTGCAATTACGAATATGTGCTCTTCTTGCATGGCGTGTGCCGAACAACAATCCGCACCACCACGGAAATCCTTGCATGGCCGAAAGCCACTTCCCCTTGGCAACGCATACACATCGATTTTGCTGGTCCATTCTGGAATGCTCGATGGTTGGTTGTGGCGGACTCATTCAGTAATTTTCCTTTTGTTGCCCGGATGTCATCCACGACGTCATCTGCCACCATCCGTTATCCGCTATCTTTTGCATTGAAGGTCTTCCACAGACTATTGTTTCCGACAATGACCCACAATTCATGTCCGCAGAATTTCAGTCATTCTGCAAGGCCAATGGTATTCAACATCTGACATCCGTGCCGTTTTCGCCTCAGTCAAACGGTGCCGCTGAGCGATTGGTCCGGACTTTCAAGTCACAGATGTTGAAGTTGAAAGAGTCGCATTCTTGGGAGGACGCGTTATTGCTCTTCTTGTCCTCGTATTGCTCTCAGCCCCGAGATGGTCGCTCGCCGGCTGAGTTGCTCCACGGTCGTCCTCATCGAACCTTGATGTCTTTGCTGCATCCGCCGCATCAGATTCCTGTGCAGCGGCGGACACCTGTTTTTGCTCCAGGCGACGTTGTCTATTATCGCAACTATCGCGGTTCACAGCTTTGACTCGCAGGGCGCATTCTTCGCTGCCTCGACCGCGCTATGTATCTGGTTTTGGGGGCCTCTGGTGAGGTGCGTCGGCATCTCAATCAGCTGCGCCTCTGTCGTCGCACGCGTTCTGCCGCTCCCCGTCTGCTTTCAGCGACGGTGCCGTCCGGTCAGCGCCCTGGGGACCCATCTACTGGCTCGCCTCATCCCCAGGTGTTACCGACGCTGCCTTCCATTTTGCCCCATGGCGACGCGCCGCCGCCGCCGCCGCCGGTCCTCCCGCCGGCGCCGCCCGCAGTGGACGCTTCGCTGCAGCCGCCGGGCGCCTCCCTGGGTCACGCGCCGCCGATCGCGTCCCGTGACCAGGTCTCCTCCGACATGGACTTGCCCGCTCCGGACCAGATGTCGTCTTCGCCCGTCGGGTACCCCGACGCGATGGAGGTCGAATCTTCGGCCCCTCCTGTCTCTTTACGGGCGCATACACCGCATGTTGGCGTGCACCCTGGACTAGGTCTTCAGGCGTTTCCTAGCTCCCCTCGGACCGAATGGCCGGGTGCGGGTGGCACAGCCTCGCCTGTTGTTAGGCTCCCCACCTCGTCGCATACGTCAACATGGGGTCGTCCCCACGGCGGACGGAAGCCTTATAACACAACCGTACGCCGATTTGCGGGGGAGGAATGTGGTGTCACCGCCAGACACCACACTTGCTAGGTGGTAGCTTTTAAATCGGCCGCGGTCCGGTAGTATACGTCGGACCCGCGTGTCGCCATTGTCAGTGATCGCAGACCGAGTGCCACCATGGCAGGTCTAGAGAGACGTACTAGCACTCGCCCAGTTGTACAGCCGACGTTCATAGCAATGGTTCACTGACAAATACGCACTCATTTGCCGAGACGATAGTTGGCATAGCCTTCAGCTACCTTTGCTACGACCTAGCAAGGTGCCTTATTCAATTGATATTTATTATATGAAGCATGTATCATCAAGAGCGATGTTCGACAATTATGGATTAAAGTTAAGTATTCCCGAAGCTACGTACTTTTCTTTATAGCATTCATTACGTATCCTGTTTCAGACCTCACGCCAGCCTGCGTGAGTTTAAGAGCGTGCCTTTCGGCTTCCTCTCATTGTGTCTGGGCTGTCTTGTCTAGACACAACACCGCTGGTAACACCAACTTCAAAAAAAATGTTTTGTGAGATTGCTAATGGTGCCGTTCTCTTCATTGCAGACCATTACTAATGGCTAAGTCGTAGCGAAGTGCCCTCTGAGGTATTACCAGAACGTACTATTATACTGCTGCTCCTCTTTATCCAGCAAAGATATTTGTCGATATCTGTGGGATAAAAGAAGCGAAACAGCTTTATTCTCGTTTTCAAACAGTAGTACGAAATTTTTCGATAAACATTCTAACACAGATAGAGCCAATCAATTTCATTTTGAAGTTATCACATAATCTTGTATTAGTCTGCTGGATAGCTGTTTTATCTGCTACGTAAAATAATAAAATAACATCTGTTTCTTCTTCAGCTCTGCTTAAGTGCTACAATCTTATTTCTGTACAGTACCTATCATGAGTGCGAAGCGGAAGCGATGTTTGCATACACGCCTTATTCACTATCGCTTGCATCGCTTCATGTACGAGAGCACAATTCCAGATGGGGGACTGATGACCTTCGCTGTTTAGTCCCCCTTAAATATCCCAACAACCACCACCACCACAATTCCAGATCGTTTTTGTCGCAGAAGCAACCGAAACATAAATTCGTAGAGCACTACGCACAGTTAATGAAAGCTCCTGCCTTGCAGGCACACAGATGTCTCAGAGGCGATACCGCAAGACGCATTTCATTTAAATTCAAAAAGATTGTTCCTTCGTAGATCAAATTCGAAGCGAACCAGGCGTGTTTCATCATTCATGTGAAATCAGATGCACTAAATTGATGCAAAATGAAAGAATGTATTTGTATCTTCCCTCGAAATGATTTCTCTATTACTTTTTAGCCAGTCAGGAACAATTTGAATTTTTTTCGGGAAATTTTTACCCCGTCTCTAAATTAAACACCAAAGGGTTCACGAAGTGGAGTCTATTTAGCTGCGGTAATTTTTACCGTGTAGTTGCATACTTGTCTTTCAACTACAAATATTTGATCGTAAAGTATCTGATGAGTCTGCCCTCTCCATGAATCGATAATGTAAAGGCATTTTTCGTGCCCTACTTGCGGAAGAACGGCAGATTTCAAAAACTCTTCGTCCAGATTGTTCATGAACTTCCCAGATTTCGTGCAAGTCAACTCTTCAACTCTTTTTTGAACGTTCCGACCAAATTTCCCGAAGGGTTCTTGTATACATTAGAAAACGTAACGGAATATCTTTCCAGACACAGTAACAGTATACTGGGACGCAAGAAATAACTAATCTTGTTCAAATCGGTTTTCGCACCCTGTTCCTCAAAGGACGTATCGTACGTCGATTGGTACAGGCAACCGGTTTGATCGGTATTAATTGCATAATCGAAGTCAAAATTAGGACTAATTACTTTCGTCTGTACTGCAAATTCATCCGCAGCTGCTAATACTTCATCCGTCAATGAGAACTCTTTGAATCTGTCCAACGATTTGGAGTTTAACTACAAACCACAAACGCAATACAGATTTGAAGAAAGTATGCTGTAATGACAGGTTTATTAATTAAAGCACTATGGGGAAAATTACTATTTGTGAATAATTTTCCGTTCCATATCATATTTAATGGTATTCTGGTTGTTTGTTTTGTGTATATACAAATACTATTAAATATGATACGGCATGTAACATTATTCAAAAGTAGTTACTTCCACCATGGTACCCCATCCCCCCCCCCCCCCCCCCCGAAAAAGAGAAAACACCGAACACCGACAAGCTTTAGAGACAGGTTCCTTACACCGAAATAAGAAAAAAATAACTATCAGGTTACCTTCCGTTCAGAAAGCTGTTGCACTCAGCGACTTGTATTGACATGTAAATTATAGATTGCAGCAATCAGTCGTACTATTTTAAATTTTATAGTGCAGATCTAGAATCTAGATTTCAGCTAGAAGCTAGCCATTCTCCATGCACTGTTATTTTCGTTCAATGAATGTAAGTTCCTGTTGAGCGGGCTTCGCCCGCAGTTCATTGTGTGTGTGTGTGTGAGTACTGCAGAAGTCATCGGTCCCTAAGTTTACAAACTACTTAAACTAACCTATGCTAAGAACAACACATACACCCATGCCCGAGGGAGGACTCGAACCGCCGGCTGGAGGGGCCGCGCAGTCCGTGACATGGCGCCTCTAACCACGCGGCCACTCCGAGACAGTTCATTGAACTTTTGGTATAGCCCGATCAACAGGGACTTACATACATTGAGCGAAAATAACAGTGCATTGAGAATGGCTAGCTTCTAGCCGAAATCTACATTTGCGCAATAAAATTTAAAATAGAACGACTGATTGGTGCAATCTACAGTCCTGGAAATTGAAATAAGAACACCGTGAATTCATTGTCCCAGGAAGGGGAAACTTTATTGACACATTCCTGGGGTCAGATACATCACATGATCACACTGACAGAACCACAGGCACATAGACACAGGCAACAGAGCATGCACAATGTCGGCACTAGTACAGTGTATATCCACCTTTCGCAGCAATGCAGGCTGCTATTCTCCCATGGAGACGATCGTAGAGATGCTGGATGTAGTCCTGTGGAACGGCTTGCCATGCCATTTCCACCTGGCGCCTCAGTTGGACCAGCGTTCGTGCTGGACGTGCAGACCGCGTGAGACGACGCTTCATCCAGTCCCAAACATGCTCAATGGGGGACAGATCCGGAGATCTTGCTGGCCAGGGTAGTTGACTTACACCTTCTAGAGCACGTTGGGTGGCACGGGATATATGCGGACGTGCATTGTCCTGTTGGAACAGCAAGTTCCCTTGCCGGTCTAGGAATGGTAGAACGATGGGTTCGATGACGGTTTGGATGTACCGTGCACTATTCAGTGTCCCCTCGACGATCACCAGTGGTGTACGGCCAGTGTAGGAGATCGCTCCCCACACCATGATGCCGGGTGTTGGCCCTGTGTGCCTTGGTCGTATGCAGTCCTGATTGTGGTGCTCACCTGCACAGCGCCAAACACGCATACGACCTTCATTGGCACCAAGGCAGAAGCGACTCTCATCGCTGAAGACGACACGTCTCCATTCGTCCCTCCATTCACGCCTGTCGCGACACCACTGGAGGCGGGCTGCACGATGTTGGGGCGTGAGCGGAAGACGGCCTAACGGTGTGCGGGACCGAAGCCCAGCTTCATGGAGACGGTTGCGAATGGTCCTCGCCGATACCCCAGGAGCAACAGTGTCCCTAATTTGCTGGGAAGTGGCGGTGCGGTCCCCTACGGCACTGCGTAGGATCCTACGGTCTTGGCGTGCATCCGTGCGTTGCTGCGGTCCGGTCCCAGGTCGACGGGCACGTGCACCTTCCGCCGACCACTGGCGACAACATCGATGTACTGTGGAGACCTCACGCCCCACGTGTTGAGCAATTCGGCGGTACGTCCACCCGGCCTCCCGCATGCCCACTATACGCCCTCGCTCAAAGTCCGTCAACTGCACATACGGTTCACGTCCACGCTGTCGCGGCATGCTACCAGTGTTAAAGACTACGATGGAGCTCCGTATGCCACGGCAAACTGGCTGACACTGACGGCGGCGGTGCACAAATGCTGCGCAGCTAGCGCCATTCGACGGCCAACACCGCGGTTCCTGGTGTGTCCGCTGTGCCGTGCGTGTGATCATTGCTTGTACAGCCCTCTCGCAGTGTCCGGAGCAAGTATGGTGGGTCTGACACACCGGTGTCAATGTGTTCTTTTTTCCATTTCCAGGAGTGTATAATTTACAGGAAAAAATATCTAGTAATCATGGGCTCTAACACCAATACATTAAGAGCTATGAGCACTTGTTCATGTTCTGTACTATAAAAGAGATCTCTTCTACTGAAAGGACCTTGCTTTCCATAGTTTAGAAGGATGTAGTACGGACCAAACCAAGAAAGAAAGTCCAGTAAACATGGCGTCTAAAATACATGCCTTAAGAACTATGAGCACTTGTCCATCTTCGCTGGTGTGAAACACATCTCTTCTACTCCACAACTGTTCATTGCTCCGAAGGTATGCGTTTTAGAGCACACGTTTATCAGACATTTTTTTCGTTTTTTCATCCATAGTACCTCCTCCCAGAACATGGTAAGCCATGGGCTTGTATACGATCAGTATTTTAACTCATACCACCAGCATGGTAGCCGTCACCCAAGTCGTTGCTCTACAATCACTCTTTCACAGAGTAATAAACGTTACCTAGTATAGGAGGTATGCATAAAATTTGAGCACTGATTTTTTCGGAAACAAGAGACGTCGCACGAAAAGTCCCTATCGGGGTATTCAGGACAAGTCACACTACAACATGCCAAAGAGTCATCAAAACCTGTGATTAACAGGTTTGATGGTTCCCTTGTCAGACATATGGGGTACATATATTCTGTTCTGGCGGTAATGGGATGGCGAAAGGAAGGCCAAGCGAAAATCACTTAAATTAATCATTAATCTACGATTACGTTACTGCAAGATCGGATATTTTGCAGTTGTAATACATAAAGTTTTTTTCTGTTTTATTCTGTTCTGCTGTTCCTTCAAAGTATACCGGATATCTTGTAGGTATAGTATTACCTTTTCTCAAGCGACACCAATTTCTGGACAAGCACACCTATTACCAACTCATTTGCTTTAAGTAGCTTACTGCTCTTTGACTTAACTTACCATTGTAACGCTAGTGAAGGCCAACAGTTTCACGAGTTTTCTATTAACTGTGTACGTAATTTATGCCTGTAAGCAAATGAGAATGTAGTTTTAGAAAACAGTTATAATTACTTCTATTGCGTTTCATATGTATCTTTCCAGGTTCTCAATATAACGATTAATTTTTTGAACGAAAGCGAGGGTATCAGTGATAGACCTCTTCTCCTCTTTGAATACAGCCTCACTGCGTTGTACAGGAAGGAGTCGCTCTGCTACCATGAAGATTGCATGTCGGCGAGGCGTATCACAAACAGACTTCAACAGTTTCCAATATCTCACATAACATGGTTCAAATGGCTCTGAGCACTATGGGACTTAACTTCTGAGGTCATCAGTTCCCTAGAACTTAGAACTACTTAAACCTAACTAACCTAAGGACATCACACACATCCATGCCCGAGGCAGGATTCGAACCTGCGACCGTAGCGGTCTCGCGGTTCCAGACTGTAGCGCCTAGAACCACTCAGCCACCCCGGCCGGTTCACATAACATGAATATAGAACATTCAGATAGAAGGAAATGGTGATCATGAACGACCTGTCGACGAATCAAGGAAAGGAGAGAAAAATCAGTCGTGTGCTTTCCAAAGGAACCATTCCTATATTTTAGTTAATAGAGTAGGGGAAACTATGGAAAATCCAAATAAGGATTGCCGGATGGGCGGTTGAAACATGCTCCTTCCGAATGCGGGTCTAGTGTCAAAATATTTTACCACCAGAGTGCAGAAAAGACATACAAGAATACGGATAAAATTCCAAGCTTTAGATGATTGCCTACATCATCGTCTTCAGGTGCTCCTGTACCCAGCGTTGCTTGCAGCAGCACCGCTCGCGACAGACAATAAACAGCGAGAAGTCTTCCTCTGTCTTATTTTCTTTGTCAGGCTTCCATGCATTGCTAAGGACATAGCCGGTATCTCTGTTGCTGAAGTTGTTTTCACAGTTGTTTTAGCCACCAACGATGATGATGGAGGCAACCATCGAAAGCTTGGAATTTTATCAGAATTAACGCGGTAAGTAAACAATAACTTTTTATGTAAGGACTCTGAAGCCACGTACAAGAATAGTCTGTGGATTTTTGCTCTGACGTTTTCAGAGGATCGGGAGTGGAGGAAGCAAGCACCAAGGTATCCGTACTGTCTCGTGATCAGAGTTGCAGTGTGAAGGATGTACGAAGGAAGGAAGATTGTAGTTTAACACCCCGTCGACATCAAAGGCATTAGAGACAGGACACAGTTTCGGATTGTTTCAAAGACTGAAAAGGAAACCGTCCGTGACCTTTCAAAGGAACCAGCCTGGCGTTTACTTCAAATGATTTAGGGAAATTATGGAAAACTTACACCTGGATAGCCGGACGCGGATTTTATCCGTCGTTCTCTCGACTACGAATCCAGCATGCTGACCACTGCGCCATCTATCTCGATGCGAAGCACGTGGGCTTCACGCCACCCATATACGACGTGCTTCAGAACTCCTATTACAGATTTCTGGATACTGCAGAAGAAACGTGGTAGATAAAATTTTGATAAGGAACCTATTTCCGGAAGTTGCAAGATTAGATCATTTTCAAATCTGCCACTTCACGGTACTCACGTAAAGTGAGTAGAGAGCCTCGTCGTCAGTCCCTATCGTAACTACATATGATATCTGCAGCATCGTAGCTGATGGACACTGCTGGAGCTGGCGTCTCAATGAAAATAACTGTCGGTGCCGCAAACAACGCTTTGAACATCGCCACCAATAGGATGACCTGAACTAGGAAGAACCTCCAGGCCGCCAGGCCGACACCTGTGGACCTCCTAGATCGAGAGTAGTTCCGTGTTGCTAGTTGGTGCCGAACGTGACACCGAGCTGTTGATACCCAGCTCTAACGGTAAACGTTCTGTGCACACAGACACATCCCGTGTCTCTTCTCCGCTTACATCTAGCCTCGGCTGCCACAAGATGTCAACAGTGTAGCAGTTACTCAGCAACAAGTTGAGTACAATATATTTCTTTAACGTGCACTTGTGTCAACTAATCTTTTCCTTACTGTCCAGATTCCTACGGCGACAGATCTCTTTAGCCATCTTGCACCAATTTATCAGTAGCAAAAAAATGGTTCAAATGGCTCTGAGCACTATGGGACTTAGCATCTGAGGTCATCAGTCCCCTAGAACGTAGAACTACTTAAACCTTACTAACCTAAGGACAGTACACACACCTATGCCCGAGGCAGGATTCGAACCTGCGACCGTAGCGATCGCGCGGTTCCAGACTGAAGCCCCTAGAACCGCTCGGTTATCAGTAGCAACGAGGACATAACATCTGGCTACTCGGAACATAACGGTTGCCGACTCGTCTCATAACAATGTAACATACCGTCTTCGTCTGATTGCAACATGGACGCGTCGCACTCTCTACTTCGAAGAGGACGTCAAGCGTCACGTAGATGACAACATGACGTCCAGTACTCGAAACGCTGCCAGCGCCATGAGCTGCTGTAGGCCGTGCAGGTTAGAGCTCGTCGTCTCCACTTTGTGCGTACCGTGAAGTGGGAGACATGAAAGGGATTTGCTCTTCGAACTTATTTTATTACCAAATGTTGGGCAAAACTTTACCTACAAAGTCCCTTCTAGAACATCTAAAAGCTTGTAATACGACTTATGAAGCAGCCACTAATATTACCAAAGACGGGAAATACATGCAGAATCTTCAAACTTTGAATTGATTTATGGCGTATTACACGTATATAATATTATACGGGGTGAACATTAATAAAACGCACAAAGTGCAGGGACGGATTCGTGATTAGAAATGGAAGAATAGAGCTCCTATGAACGTGTGACCGAAAATGCATCGCTGCCTCGGCAGACAGCGCTAACAAATGACAGTTCCTCTGACCACGAGGCGCGTGTTTATTGAGATTTGTTGGCTGTATGATTGATGCAGCGTACTGTAAGCAGGAGAATGGTCCGGTATTCACGTCGGGAACAAGCCGATATGGTGTTTGCGGACGGCCGAGCAAATGGAAACGGCTATACAAAAACAAGTACCCTCACAGACACCAATCACATCACACAACATTTCAAGCCCTTCTTGGGCGTTTGTGTGGTCACGGGTCCTTTCAGGCAGATGAACGTGAAGGGCGGCGGCAGATTGTGAGTACACCAGATTGTGAGTACACCGGATTGTGAGTACACCAGATTTGGAGGACCGGGTTCTACAGGATATTGAGAAGAACTCTAGTAGAAGACCCAAGCAAGTGGCCCGCCAAAATGGTGTTAGCCAAAGTACGATAATGAGTATCCTGCGTGTTAACCGCTACTATTCGTATAACCTGCAATCCCATGGGGGCCACTTTGAACATCTGTTGTGTCGTAGATGCGATGCAGAACTGTACTGTGTCTCGAGACGATTTGTTGTCGTTGCACGCACACCATCCATTTCCGCACACAAGGGCGTAGAACTTTCTTCCCCCGCTTCCAGTCAGAAATCAGTCCCTGCAGTTTGTCGCTTTTATTAATGTTCAGCCTGAATAATGCTACGTCATAAATAACTGCCACCCCCACAATAACAGATTCATCGCCACTAAAACTGTAACAATAGAAACGAAAGTAAATAAAAATACTTTTATCTGTTGTGTGTACAGTAGGGTGTGTATAGTAGGGTGAACAGATGATGAAATCTGTAGCTGCTTTGGATGTATAAATGATGTGAAATTTAGCAGAAAATGTTGCTGCCTCCGGCAGAAATAATGGCTCTATATCTACCGTGCATCGTGTCGAAATGAGCTTGGATGACAGAGCTGGGTACATCGTTCCATGTCGCTTCAACCCTAAGCCAGCGTTCATCAATCTCAACCGCTCGTGAGTGCTGGCGTTCCAGACCCATGACTAGATGTTTCCAATGGGTGAGGGATCGGGCCAGGGTAACAGTCAAACACCATCACTATCGAGGCTGGTCAAGACAAAACGGACGACATGCGGCCTTGCGTTATCTTGTTAAAAATTAACATCACTGAGACTTCGAAGACAGGCCATTGTCAAAGGCCTTAATGTCTGCTGTCCACATTACAGTCTACTTGAACAAGAGATAATCGTCTTGAATACACTAGATATGATGATGATTGCAATCTGTGGTGTTTGTTCTACTTTGAGCATCCATACGTGGGTATGTCTATCGTGATGCATCACTCAGCTCTGGATTTCGTCTGAAAAAGATAGTTGAGCCAGATTGATTCTGACAATCACAAAATCATGGGCGTAGCAGTCCTAGACCTCTCCGCAACCGGTGAATCTCATACTCCTTGTGCAAAATATGTATCGCGCAACAAGAGACCTTGGATATCAGATGTCTCCTACGAAGCTGTATGTTGTTAATAAAATTTCAGCACAGAAAAGAGGGCGGCAGTGACAGAAAGATATACTTCCACTGAGCAAAGTACAGATCCAAACACTTTATTTATCAATTGTACCAACGACACCATACAGTTCATATACGCTGATGACCGAGTTTGGGCCGTCCCGGGCGGTGAATTTGATGAGACTGAAGCAAATATCACTAAAGTCGTTGAAAGGATAGAACAATACAATGTCTGTAACCAATTCAAATCCAATCCTTCAACGTCCATGTTTTCGGCATTGGTGTCTGCAATAGGCATGCATCCAGAAGACTCCAGGTTACACGAAGAGGAGCGCTGCTCGAGGATTGTACCTGCCCCAAGTGTATGGTTGTCACCCCAAACAAAGCCCAGATAAATAAGCAGTTCTTCCCCAACACCAAAATCAAGGTGAGTTGTAGGAACAATACCCTCTGCAAATTTTAGACTCAAATCGTTCTGCTAATAAACAAGTTTTAAAAATCACAGCACTGGTATTTTTCTTTCCGATGGTGAACATGCCTCTTCCGTCCGGTACAAATCCGGCTCCACAAATTCAGCTGAGATCAAATCCAGCGAATCATGCTGACTCGTCACTGACTGTCTGAAGCCTACTCCCATAGAGAAGATACAATACCTGGCTTGAATTGCTCCACTGACATTTCAGTGGGAGGCAATTCCCCACAAAGAGAGAATGAACTTCTCCATATCCAGAAAAACACACAATAATTCAACTGCATATCCAAAGACTGAAATCAAGAAACTGTATCCTCAGATAAACTGAGTACTAAAAACACCAAACTGTATAAATTGGAGATGTTGTCAACTTCAAAAGACCATCACTGGATAGAACTATCAGAAGAACTAGCCCTTCACCATCTCGAAAGTTGGGAACTCTGGAAATCCTTTGAGAGACTGAACAGGAACAGAAAAATCCATAGCAAATCTCGTATAAAGGGGATACCCAGAATTGTCTAACGTGTGCAGTCGTGGTGAAGTCCAGATAGCCCAATACATGGGCTGCTGCCTGATTATTCCACCCAGTGCAGCCTCAAGGACTTCGCTTCAGCAGCTCGTAATGTATTTCTTGTTGTTCACTTCTGGACTAAACTAGTGTTACTAATCATTTGGGTGTTGTACGTATTTACTTGCCATTCTTTATGTAGATTTCTATAAGTTTCTGAGGTAAGGTGGATGCGACCGAATAGGCAACTTGATTTTCACACGCTCTAATTTTATCATCAGATACTTAGTCAGCCGTGTTCTCAGTACCTCTACGCACGTATTAGTTACCTGCTATAATTTTGTAAGTGCAGAATCTTTGATGTAGCTTTACGTAACACCAAATCGTTCTCCGTCTCCTTCTCCATTTCAGCCATTTGCGACTGTGGGAAACACTGCCCTGCAACCGGCATTCATGAGAGCATTATAGCCTTATCTGTTATCATTGGCGTGTCTTCCCTCTCGACTTATCACAGCTTTTTTTTCTTCATCCCAAGAATGAACCAATGTGTCTGTCAATCTGTAAACTGTGTGTGTTTTCATAATTGTTTTGTATTTCTGCTTTCTTCCTTCCATATCATCTGCTAACCTTATTCTGTTATGTGTCACTCTTCCTCTGACCAATCCTTCACTTTTGATTCCTTCTATATCGCTGCCATATATTTCCGTTAGATGTCACGGGTCACATTCTACAGGAACATAATGACAAAATTGCCAATTTTAATAGAACTGACATTTCTTAAATTCCATAAATTCCTCACTCTATATTTTATCATCATTATAATTGGTCTTTACTCATTTATGTTTACGTTGTATTGATATAATGATACTAGTTTTAGAAAACAAGATATCACTAAAGAACTATGTTCTCGAGGAACCCGAAAAATCTATGTCACAAGTGTTCAGTACTACTGACTTCTGAAGTTGTCAATAGACCGAGGGAAGAATTTTAGGTCCTGTAGGCCTGCTCATATTCTATTTTGGGAAACCGGAGGTTCCCTATTTTACACAAGGATGATATGCACAGACTCCTGTTTCTGTTTTTCGCCTCATTTGCCTAGTTACTGTACTTGACCATCTTCTCATTGCAGGTGATTTGCAAGTAATGAGTGTTGGGTACAGAAATGTCTATAACGAAGATGGCTTGCTCATTTTTACTGATGTTGTCACATCTATTGCGACAGACAGTTTAGGAAATTGGAAATTTGTGGTAAGCTCTTATGGGACCAAACTGCTGAGGTCATCGGTCCCTAAGCCTACACTCTACTTAAACTAACTTGCGCTATGGACAACACACATACCCGTGCCCGAGGGAGGACTCGAACCTCCGATGGCGGTAGCCGGACGGACCGTGACAAGGCGCCCTAGACCGCGCGGCGTCAGACTGTTTTGTCGGTTATAATGAAGTAAAGTTTGAAATTTGCGTTTTTCACAACAATGAGAGTATCGTAGAGGTGAATGAGAGGAAATTTTTTCATCAAATGGTACTGCAGTCGCAACCTCTGGAGGATTACTTGGCGAGGTCATTATGCCTTTTCAAATATTCCGTGGGTACCGAAGCCTAGTATCCAGATGTCCTGAAACAATAACCTTGAAATGAACCAACAGTTAATAATAATTAGCGCTATAAAATCCTTCTGTGCAGCTGTCCCTCATCTCGTAAACTCGTGCAGTACCAAATATATGGCATATGAATGAACATTCAGGTACCGATTGTTTGTTAGGTGGCTCAGCCAATTACTACAGGGCAAAATTATGAGCGTAGGAAAGGCAGGCTGTGTATTACGGAATTATTTTTCAGTGGGTGCCTGAAATCAGTGACAATGATTTCGAATGAACCGATATTGAAACAAAAACATCAATCTCAATTGGGATTTCAATCACAATATAAGCTTACAAATAGCCGAATACTAAACGCACACTATATGTTTCCACGTGTAACCGAAAATAAAAGTTACCATAATTATAGTTGCAAAAATCCATTGATAAATACATTGACAATGCATGTAAGGAAATATAAAGAACGAGTAAGGAAAACAAAACCGTCCATGTGAACAGGAAAACTTGTTCTAATACTGATTTCTCATTATACACGATAAGATTCGAGAAACCCAACTAATCTAAATTCTGCACTATAATATGGCCGAAATATATCGTCAGTACTAATAGATAACATAGATATTAGGAATGACCAATAGCCATTCGCATAACATGGAAGAATGGTACTATGGAATATTTTGCGATCATGTGACAACATTATTACATCCTCTAACTTAAGTCTTCCAGACCTGGATTTTTTCTCGAGGAAGGAAAGTATTTCTTTATATGGTAATGCTGTTAGGTGATTTTTTTATACAAAAATATGTACCAGTTTCCAAAACATACTTTACACACTTCGCTTCACTTTATGGACTAAAATAGCTAAGTGCGAAAAATTCTCTATTGTAACAAACAGTAACATGATCGCTCATTAATTATCGCACAAAATAAGAATATAATATTTAATTCTACAGTAGAATATAGCGAACGAACCGCACCCGTGTATTCTGGTGGTCACGAACTGCTGCGCACCGCTACACTGACTTGCTGATGTTTTCATAGTAATGACCAACAGTTGGCAGCACTTTCACATGATGAAAAGGTTGAACATTTACGAATGTGTACTTTAGGTTTCCGTTGGGAGAAAATACTTTTAACTCAGTGAAAACACAGCAAAAATTAATGTACACAATAGTAACCAGAGGGTCCGAAAGGGTTAAGAAAGACGCATGTGTTGCTTGGGCCCAAACAGTTTCCTGCTTCGGAGTTATCGCTGTTAAGGATGTATCTTTGCTTCAGCTGATATTTGATCTGTTGAAGGTGGTCGATGTACTAGAAGCGTGATGAAAATTACTGAGGTGAATGGTTATTGTTGTACATACGGGCAACAAAATCATCTTTAATGCGTACTTTTATGTTGCATTGTCATACCTTTTACCACTTTTTTTCTTTTCATTTATAATGTGATGGTTCTGGCGTAATATCAAGAAAATATAACTTCCCTCGCACAATTTCCTCTTTTTATAGTGTCAGCATCAGAACACTTATTATATCTATGCTACTGCTCATTAAAATTGCTACACCACGAAGATGACGTGCTACAGACGCGAAATTTAACCGACAGGAACAAGATGCTGTGATAAGCAAATGATTAGCTTTTCAGAGAATTCACACAAGGCTGGCGCCGGTGGCGACACCTACAACGTGCTGGCATGGGGAAAGTTTCCAAACGATTTCTCATACACAAACAGCACATGACCGGCGTTGCCTGGTGAAACATTGTTGTGATACCTCGTGTAAGGAGGAGAAATGCGTACCATCACGTTTCCGACTTTGATAAAGGTCGGATTGTAGCCTATCGCCATTGCGGTTTATCGTATCGCGACATCGCTGCTCGTGTTGGTCGAGATCCAATGACTGTTAGCAGAATATGGAATCTGTGGGTTCAGGAGGGTAATACGGAACGCCGTGCTGGATCCCAACGGCCTCGTATCACTAGCAGTCGAGATGACAGGCATCTTATGCGCATGGCTGTGACGGATCGTGCAGTCACGTCTCGATCGCTGAGTCAACAGATGGGGACGTATGCAAGACAACGACCATCTGCACGAACAGTTCGACGACGTTTGCAGCAGCATGGACTATCAGCTCGGAGACCATGGCTGCGCTTACCCTTGACGCTGCATCACAGACAGGAGAGCCTACGATGGTGTACTCAACGACGAACCTGGGTGCACGAATGGCAAAACGTCATTTTTTCGGATGAATCCATGTTCTGTTTACAGCATCATGATGGTCGCATCCGTGTTTGGCGACATCGCGGTGAACGCACATTGGAAGCGTGTATTCGTCGTTGCCATACTGGCGTATCACCCGGCGTGATGGCATGGGGTGCCATTTGTTACACGTCTCGGTGACCTCTTGTTCGCACCGACGGCACCTTGAACAGTGGACGTTACATTTCAGATGTGTTACGACCCGTGGCTCTACCCTTCATTCGATCCCTGCGAAACCCTACATTTCAGCAGGATAATGCACGAGGGCATGTTACAGGTCCTATACTGGCCTTTGTAGATACAGAAAATGTTCGACTGCTACCCTGGCCAGGACATTCTCCAGATCTCTCACCAATTGAAAACGTCTGGTCAATGGTGGCCGAGCAATTGGCTGGTCACAATACGCCAGTCACTACTCTTGATGAACTGTGGTATCGTGTTGAAGCTGCATGGGCAGCTGTACCTGTAGATGCCATCCAAGCTCTGTTTGGCTCAATACTCAGGCGTACCAAGGCCGTTATTACGGCCAGAGGTCGTTGTTCCGGGTACTGATGTCTCAGGATCTATGCACCGAAATTGCGTGAAAATGTAATCACATGTCAGTTCTTGTACAATAAATATTTGTTCAATGAATACACGTTTATCATCTGCATTTCTTCTTGGTGCAGCAATTTTAATGGCTAGTAGTGTAAGAAGGTATCTTTGCTTCAGCCGATATTTCATCTGTTCAAGGTGGTCGATGTACTAGAAGAGTGATGAAAATTAGTGAGGTAAATGGTTATTACTGTACATACAGGCAACAAAACCATCTTTAGTATGTACTTTTTGCTCCATTCACGTAAGTTTTATTACCTTTTTTTATTTTCATTTGTAATCTGATAATCTGATGCTTGTGAAGTAATATCAAGAAAATATATCGACCCTCGTCCACTTCCGTGTTTTTATGGTGTCAGCATCAGAACACTGATTATTTCTATGGTGCAATACGAAGTGAAGACGAAACTACTGCGCAAAACAGGCGAGCCAGAGCAGTCAAACGGCGGGGCAAAGTGCTCGTCTCGCTGAGAAAGAAGAGTCTTGCCGGAAGAGGAGGGCAGGGGGTTGGGAAAGGGGTTGCTGCCGGTTGCCTGGCGGTGTCCGATACGCGGCCCCGCGTCTGCCTGCGTGCCTGTGATGGCATTGCGAGGATCAAACGTGTCCCACGTGGGGGCTCTTCTCTTCTTACCTGGGGCCCTGTTGTCTGGCTGCCTCGTACGTCTGGTGCGCGGCGAGAAATCAACGAGGACGCCGTCTACACTCAATATTTGTTCAGTCTATCTGTATTCACAGCAGTACTGAGTGAACTGAGGATTTTGTGCTCTAGGTGCGCACACATACGAGGACTATCCGGAAAGTAAGGTCCGATTGGACGCGAAATGCAAGGCACAGGGAAAATCCAATGCAGCCTGTCGCAGATGTGTTGGGCAGTGTCTCTAGTACGCGCGTCGATCGCGTCACGTCACCCTTTTCAATTCTGAGGTCACAGAAAGCATGTAAGGATGCCTATAAAATATTTCCTCGCGCCAAGTATGAGAGCCTGGTGAGAGATTTCACCTGATATCATGCAGCCCACATAACATAACTGTCATGACAATTCTCGGACGCACACTGCAGGGGCAATGAAAATGCTCCTGCTGTTTTCAATGGGGAGTGTTGGATCACCCACAATACGGTTCCTAAATGGCTCCCTGGAGTTTCATCTCGGCTTACATGAACTCCTGGCACAGATAACGAGCTGTAAACCAGCGTAGAGAATTGGCGTAAAGGACAGGCGGCTGTCTTCTATTCCGAGGGTATTGGAAAGTTGGTACAACGCTACGACAGATTTATAAGTCGGAGCGGCGACTACATAGAGACGTAGCTGTAAGCTCACTGTCGCAAATAAAATATTCTTGATTTTCACAGTGGTTTCCATTTGGTGACCGACCGGAACTTACTTTCCAAGCAGCTCTGTAACCCATCATGTCGTACACACGATACACTTGTGATGTAACTGTTTCAATTGATCTTTTACAACGTTAAGACAATAAAATTCATTATTGTTTCATAAATGCATAATACTGCATGTACATTACGCCTCTTTTAACGAAGTTTATAACTGCGAATTAACAGATAAGAAATAAAATCGTAATGAGCAGAATTCTGGTTTGCCAGCTCATGTTCATGGCAAAATAGATTTGAACCAACCATAGGATGATTCAAAAAAATTAATTATCTATGCTTACTGAAGTATGGAAAATTGCCTACTTTCGTAAAAGAAACCCCGATTTGATATAGTTATTGTGAAACTTAACGTAGAAATAAGTGTGCTGGAAGGACGATAGGCAGGTTTTAGTGGGCGAAATAAGCCATACAGGCTTGTCTGTAGAAATGTAAGTAAGAAGTTGTTAAACGAGTGAACGGATTTGTTACGACACTGATCCTCAAAAATTTGTGAAAATTACGAGTACTTGGAGAAAGTGTCGACGATCTTAGTGTTTCTAAATAAACAGAATTTTTTTCGCAGAGTTTACAACATAAAATTGTAAACTGTAGTAATTCGATAATAAACCGAAATATACTGATGAGCCAGAAAATAATGACCATCTACTCAACAGCGTTATTTCCACCTTTGGCACGGGTAACAGCCATAACGCGTCGTGGCATGCAAGGAGTGAGCTCTTGCTAGGTCGCTGGCGAAATCTGTCACCACATCTGCACACACACTAGTCATGCAATTCCCGTAAATTCCGGGAAGGGGGGCGATGAGTTCTGACGCCACGTTCAATCACATCCCAGATGTGTTCGATTGGGTTCAGATCTGGCTAGTCGTGGGGTCAGCACATCATCTGGAACTCGTCACTGTGTTCCTCGAACCATTCCATCATACTTCTGGCCTTATGACATTGAGTCTTACCTTGCTGAAAAATGCCACTGCAGTAGGGAAACATGATCGTCGCTAAGGGGCGTACGTTGTCTGCAACCAGTGTGCGATACTCATTGGTCATTATGGTAGCTTGGACGAGCTTCACTGGACCCATAGATTCCCATGTGAATGTTCCTCAGAGCACAACGGAACCGCTGCCAGCTTGTCCCCATCCTGGAGCACAGGTGTCAAGGAACTGTTCCACCAGAAGACGACAGTTCCGCGACCTCCCATCGGCACGATGAAGAAGGTATCGGGGTTCATCAGACCATGCTATGCTCTGTCACATCGTCCTGTGGTGATGGTCACATGTCCACTTCAGTCGTTGTTGCCGATGTCGTGGTGTTAACATTGGCACTTGCATGGGTTCGTCGGCTGCGGAGGCCCATAGCCCGTGGGAGTATTCGGTGTACTGTGTGTTCAGACACACTTTCACTCTGCCAAGCATTAAAGTCTTATGTTAGTTCCGCCACAGTTCGTCGCATGTCCTGTTTTACCAGTCTTCCAGACTACGACGTTCGTCGTCTGCAAGGAGAGGTGGCCGTCCAACCCCACGATATCTGGACTTGGTTTCAACCTGGTTTTGCACGTGTTGAAGATACTCACCACAGCACTCCTCGAACACCCAAAAAGTCATGAAGTTTCCGGAAAATCATAACCAGCCGCCGGTCAAACTCAGATTGATTGCGCGCCCTTCCCCACTTTACACATGGACGGCAAGCTCGCTGATACTACATGCACAGTGCGTGTGTCTGAGTAACAGTCATTCCTCGCCCGGTGACATTGCTATCGCCTGGGAGGGTTATATCGATGTTACGTCTATGTTCATAATACTCAAGCTGATCAGCGTAAATCGCAAAGAAAAAGATTGTCTGTGACAGTATCACTAGTCAAAAACAAGCTTATAGAAGTCACAATATGTAAGTTTTAGATCCATTGTTAAAATTTTAATCAAATACATAACCAACTGTTATCGCGTGAGAGTGATGTTATGTAAACTCAGGAGAATTCTTAAAAACTGTAATTTATAGATCCCTGATTTGTAGCAGTCAGCGTTTAGCCGCCATAAATGCAGAGGTGCCGTCACTGGAAGTCAATGAGACGAAGTCGTTAATTATAGTTTTGTAAGTGCTAATCTTGTCAAGACGTCTTGCGAAATAATTATTAATGCCTTCTCTGACGTAGGACAGTTATTTATAAAGCCATTTCTTGACGATAAGATTTTAGATTTAATTGAAACAAATACACCTGATCTATTTGAGGATGGCCACATTGAAACTTGTATCAGAGACTAAGATGTGTTTGTAGCAACAACGATTACCAAAGTACCAAGCATAAACAATTATAAATATTTATATTTTCAATAAACTGGATCAGGAGGTCATGATATCGTATCACAAAGAGGAACTTGAAATGTTTCACATTAATATGGCAGCAAGTAGAAAAACTATGGCAAGAGTCTAGGAGAATAATTTACCAAGCATTCGACAGATTGTGATGGGGAAGAAGCTCTATGGTATACAGTCACCGGAAAAGAAGTTCAGAAGGAACAGTGACTATTACATAACAGGAGTAAAACAAAGTATAAGGCTATAGATCGAGAGATGCTAATAGAAAAGTGTTTGGCCTTTAAAAGAGCCACGTCAACTAATTTACTGTAATAGAATCTTATTTTACTGGGAGATTTCTCACAGCAGTCAAACAAATTCTAGTCAAATGTGAAGGCTGAATGTGGAACCAAAGTTAGTGTCCAAACGCGCATGTATGAGAGAAGGACTGAATCTAAGGCAGCAAACGAAAAGTAGAAATTCTGATCTCCGTTCTAATACGTAACGTCAAGAAACATTGCTCAAAGCTCCTGTACCAAATTGGATCCCTCCCAGATTCTATACATGATTTATAACTAATTTAGGCATTCTTTTAACCATTAAATATCGTAGATTGCTCAAGCACAAAACGTAGCCTAGTATCTGGAAGAAATCACAGATATTGGCCGTCTACAAGAAATGTAAGATATGAATCAAAAACTACTGTCCAGTACCTTTAACATCCAACTGTAGTAAAATTTCAAAATATAACTGAGTTCAGAGATAATCAGGTATCCTCAACACAACGACATCCACAGTGGCAAACAGCACAGATTCTGAAAACATGGGACTTACGAAACACAACTTCTGCATTTATCACATATCCTGAAAGCCGTGGATCACAGCAGTCAAGTAGATGCAGTTTTCCTGGACTTCTGGAAAGCATCTGACTCTGTTCCACTCAGTGCTTACTGTCGAGACTGTGGTCGTGCAGGGCATCAAGTGAAACTTCTGTATTGAGGATTTCCTCGTAGTATGGTCGCAGCATAGTGTGCCATAGTCAGATGTAAAAGTTATTTCAGGAGTGCTACAGGGTAGTTGGTTGGAGCTCTTGGTGCTCATATAATATAATAATTTCCTTGTAGATACTATTAATACACTATGTTATCAAAACTATCCGGACATCCCCAAAAACTTAGTTTTTCATATTAAGTCCATTGTGCTGCCACCTACCGCCAGGTACTCCATATCAGCGAACTCAGCAGTCATTAGACATCGTGAGAGAGCAGAATGGGGCTCTCCGCGGAACTCACGGGCATCGAACGCGGTCAGATGATTGGTAGTCACTTGTGTCATACGTATGTACGCGAGATGTCCACACTGTTAAACATCCCTACGTACACTGTTTCCGATGTGATAGTGAAGTGGAAACGTGAAGGGACACGTACGGCGCAAAAGCGTACGGGCTGAACTCGTATGTTCTGACAGAGACCGCCGACAGTTGAAGAGGGTCGTAATGTGTAATAGGCAGACATCTATCCAGACCATCACACAGTAGTTCCAAACTGCATCAGATCCACTGCAAGTACTATGACAGTTAGGTGGGAGGTGAGAAAACTTGGATTTCATGGACCAGCGGTTGCTCATAACCCACACATCATGGCGTCAAATGCCAAACGACGCCTCGCTTGGTGGAAGGAGCGTAAACACTGGACGACTGAACAGCGGCAAAACGTTGTGAGGAGTGACGAATCATGGTATACAATGTGGCGACCCGATGGCAGGTTGTGGGTATGGCGAATGCCCGATGAGCGTCATCTGCCAGCGTGTGTAGTGACAATAGTAAAATTCGGAGGCAGTGGTGTTACGGTGTGGTCGAGTTTTTCATGGAGGGGGCTTGCACCCCTTGTTGCTTTGCGTGGCACTATCACAGCACAGGACTACACTGATGTTTTAAGCACCTTCTTGCTTCCCACTGTTGAAGAGCAATTCGGTGATGGCGATTGGCGGAGTGTTTCCACGACAATAACATCCCTGTAATGGACTGGCCCGGACAGAGTCCTGACCTCAATCGTATAGAAGACCTTTGGGAAGTTTTGGAACGCCTTCGTGCCAGGCCTCACTTACCGACATCGATACCTCTCCAGAGTGCAGCACTCCGTGAAAAATGATCTGCCATTCCCCAAGAAACCTACCAGCACCTGATTGAATGCATGCGTGCCAGAGCGGAAGCTGTCATCAAGGCTAAGGGTGTGCCAACAGCATATTGAATTCCAGCATTACCGATGAAGGACGCCACGAACTTGTAAGTCATTTCCAGCCTGGTGTCCGAATACTTTTGATCACATAGTGTACACTGACGGAAAAAAATAGCAACACCAAGAAGGAGTTGTGCAACATAAGAGAAAACTGGTAGGCGTCTTTCTATATCTTAAAGATGATGTCTATTCAAAATTCGCACCAGTCGCGTAAGATTTTTGCTAGTAGCGCTACCATGAGGATATAAATGTTTTGCTTTAAACACGCGCTATAACGCCCGTGAGCGTTAATTAGATTTGAGATGAATGTGGAGAGTTGATGTTAGTCATGAATGCCTTTAGGACGGCAAAGATGCCATTATCAAGACGTCACTGAGTTTGAAGAAGTTTGTGTAACAGGGATGCACCCACCTTCTGCGATACTGCAGAAAGACTTGGCAGGAATGTAGCCACTGTAAATAATTGCTGGCAGCGGTGGTCACAGGAAAGTACGGTCGCAAGAAGAACGGACTCCGGACGGCCACGTGGCACTACCGACAGTGCAGACTATCCAGTTCGGCTTACGGCTCTGGCGCATCGAACTGCATCTGCAGCAGCAGTCTGAGCAGCAAATGGCACCACAGTGATACAACCAACTACGAGCCGTGCGCCCTGTAGCGTGCATTCGAATGACTACAAACCACCGCCATTTGCCACTTTAGTGGTGTCAAGCGAGAGCTCATTGAAGAGCAGGGTAGAGGTCTGTTGTGTTTTATAATGAAAACTGGTTCTGCCTCGGAAGCAGTGATGGCCGTGTGTGGGTAGAAGGAGGCCAGTTGAGGGCCTGCAACCAACATGTTTGCGTGCTAGATACACTGGACCTACACCTCGAGTTGCGGTCTGGAGTGCGATTTCGTATGACAACAGGAGCACTCTCGTGGTTATTTGGTTAAAAAAATGGCTCTGAGCACTATGGGAGTCAACTGCTGAGGTCATTAGTCCCTAGAACTTAGAACTAGTTAAACCTAACTAACCTAAGGACATCACAAACATCCATGCCCGAGGCAGGATTCGAACCTGCGACCGTAGCGGTCTTGCGGTTCCAGACTGCAGCGCCTTTAACCGCACGGCCGCTTCGGCCGGCGGTTATTTGGTTATTCCTTGCAAAAAAAAAATGGCTCTGAGCATTATGGGACTCAACTGCTGAGGTCATTAGTCCCCTAGAACTTAGAACTACTTAAACCTAACTAACCTAAGGACATCACAAACATCCATGCCCGAGGCAGGATTCGAACCTGCGACCGTAGCAGTCTTGCGGCTCCAGACTGCAGCGCCTTTAACCGTATTCCTTGCATCCTGACTGCAAATTTGTATGTCTGGCTGGTGATCCTACTTGTTGTGCTGCCATTCATGAACAACATCCCAGACGATGTTTCCCACACGATAACGCTGGCCCACATACCGCTGTTGTAACCCAACAAGCCTTGCACCGTGTCGACATATCCTTTGGCCTGCTCGATCATTGTCTCCAAACGAGTATATCTGGGACATCATAGGACCACAACTCCAGCGCCATCCACAAACAGCATTAACGATCTCTGTAGTGATCGACCAAGTGCAACAGGCATTGAATTCCATCTCATAAAATGACATCCGTCATCTGAACAATGCAGGGCATGTACGTCTACAAGCCTGCATTCAACATTCCGGCGGCATTTCACATCTGCAATAGCTTATATCGCGCTTACATTAACCTGTGGTCTTACTATGTTAATCACTAAAATATGTTAGCTTCACAAACGTGTTCCCGAAATTTCGTTACTCTACAACGATTATTTTTTATTGAAGCGATTTTTCCCATCACTGTAGATTCCGTAAACATCGGCCTTGCGGAACACAACCTCTGCTTGTATAACACATCCTGAAAGCCGTGGATGATGGCAGTCAATTGATGCAGTTTTTCTCGACTTCTGAAAACGTAACGCAGTACCGCAGAATTCCTATTGTCGAAAGTATGATCGTGTGGGTATCAAGCGAAATTTAGTACTAGATGGCGAATTTCTTCATAGCGAGTCGCAGCATGTTATCTTGCATAGAGATTCATCAACAGATGTAGAAGCAACTATAGGAGTGCCCGACGGTGGTTTGTTGGGCATCTTGCTACTCGTATAGTAATTTCCTTGCAGATATTATTAATAGTAACCTCAGACCTTTCGCAGATCAGACTAAGTCGATAATATCAAACCGTCCGCTGATCACCAAGCAGAATAGCAGAAAAGACACGTGAGAGACTTCGGTTCTTAGGTGGGATACAGGCAAGCGGGGTTACTAGGGAAATGTAACCGACCTAAATAGGAGATCGCTTACAAACACTCGTTCGACGCATCCTAGAATCCCGCTCAAATGTGTTGGACCTGTACCATATATAACTAACAGGCAATATAGAACGTACATAAAGAAAGGCAGCATGAATTGTCACAGGTTTGTTTCTCCCACGGGAGAGAGTCAGAGAAACGCCAAACGTACTGTGAGAGAGAATTCATAAAAGTTCAGGAAACAGAATTGACTGAGGAATCCAGGAGCATACCACCACCCTCTACGTATAGCTCACGTGGAGACCGCGAATACACGATGAGGCTACTTACAGCGCAACCAGAGCGATCATTCTTCTCCCACTCTATTTGGGGATGGAATGGGAAGAAACTTTAATCCGTGGCACGGTGCGAAGTACCCTGTGACATGCACTTCAGAATAGTTTGCAAGGTGGGTGCAGAAGAAATTTTTAATCTAAAGTTTGATGATTGGAACAATTATCTACGATATTATTCTTTCTAACATCTGAATAAGATTGTTTATCGTTCAGTACGTTCAAAGTACTAAGTGATAATTAATTCGTCGTTTCAAGTACTTACCGTTCTGAACCTCACTTAGTTACTGACGGCTGGTGTAAATCAGTGGTACTGTATTCTGCTGTGGGTGTCGACATGGTCATTCTTGATCTGCATAAACAAGTATATGTTGCTCATTTCAATAGTACAGCAACAATCAGGCAATTCGTTTCAGGAGGTGTAAATCATCATTGGCTACTAACTCACCCGTGAGTGAACTTTCACTCAGACTACACTGATGTGAAAAGGTCATGGGATACGTTCTAGTCGGCCGCTGTGGCCGAGCGGTTCTAGGCGCTTCAGTCCGGAACCGCGCTGCTGCTACGGTCGCAGGTTCGAATCCTGCCTCAGGCATGGATGTGTGTGATGTCTTTAGGTTACTTAGGTTTAAGTAGTTCTAAGTGTAGGGGACTGATGACCTCTGATGTTAAGTCCCATAGTGCTTAGAGCCATTTCAACCATTTTCGATACGTTCTAATACCGTTTTACCCGATATAGAGCAGCAACTGGATGTGTCATGAACTCAATAAGTCGTTGGAAGACCCCTGAAGAAATATTAAGCCAAGCTGCCTCTACAGCCGTCCACAACCCAGAATTTCGTGCACGTACTGACCTCACGATTATTTCCAAAAGACTGTTTGACAGGATTCATACCGGGCGATCTGTGTGGCCAGATCATTCGTTCAAATTGTCTAGAATATTCTTCAAACCAATCGTAAACAATAGTGGCCCGGTACGTGACGCATACGTGCATCTCTGCTTGCCCATCGTTAATTGGCTCGTGAACAACACCGACCGTTCCTATACTGTATCGTTACTGGTGACGATAAATGGTGTCTTTATGCTATATAAGGAAACGAAAGGAATGGTTGAGCCCAAGCAAAGCAGCAGGTCCCCGTACGAAGACCTACACGCATCCTCAAAAGATAACGTTATGCTGCTGGTGGAACAGTGACGGTGTGGTATACTGCGAATTCCTTCCCAGAGGTGTACATTTAATGTCAACAACTGAGACTTCTTGCAGACGCAGTCCGAGAATAACATTCAGGAAGACTGCTAAATGTGATTCTACTCCACGATGACGCCCGACCAGTCTGCTAGACTAACAAAAATCTCTATACAGGGGTTGTGTTGGAAAGTCATTCCACACCCATCTTTTTCACCTGATCTTGCGCCCTCGGATTTTCACCTTTTCCGCTCTCTATCAAACAATCCTCAAAGACCTACCTTTCCGGACGAAAATACGCTCCGAACATGGCTCAACTAGTTCTTCGCCTCAAAACCACAGTTTCTACAGTCACGGGATCGAAAAGTTACTTCAGTGTTCGCGGACTATTGTAACAGTGAAGGAGAATATATTATTCATGACTAAAGTCTCTATTACGTGTATCCGTTATGTTGATTAAATTTATGGAAAAACGCTGCGAACTGGTACACTAACCTAATATATAAAGAAAACAAGAGCGGTCTTCTCACTTCCCTGGGGCACCCCTGACGATATCCTTGTCTCTGAGTTCTATTACTTAAGAAGTCTTCGAGCCACTCACATATTTGGGAATCTATTCCGTATGCTCCGACTTTCGTTAACAGTCTGCAGTGGGTCACTGCGTCAAATCCTTTCTGGAAATCAAACAACATGGACGTCTGCTTGTTGCTCTTCATCCATTGTTTTCAGGATAGCGTCTGAGAAAAGGACGAGCTGAGTTTCGCTCTATTGATGGTTTCTAAATCCGTGCTGATTTTTGGCCATAATCTTCTTTGCCTCAAGGACGTTTATTATATTCCTACTGAATGTATATTCAAGATTTCTGCAGCAACCAATATTAAAGCTTTCTCTTTCTCTCTCTTTCTCTCTCTCTCTCTCTCTCTCTCTCTCTATTCTGTTAGTCGGCTCCGATAATCCGTGACCCAGTAAACAAAAGCACGCCAATTTCTTCTGTCCTGCCTTTCTCCCCTGGGCTTTCTAGGCTGAAATACGTTACTTCTCTGATGCCATCGAGGCATTTCATCCTCTGAAGTCCTCTTCTTCTAGTGCCTTCGACCTTCCCCAGCATTAGTGCTTTTTCCAGTAAAACGTATCTTCTCATGATGTGTCCAATGTTGGTCAGCTTTAGTTTTAGTATCAGACGTTCCAGGGTGCACTCTGGACTCTAGTTTTATTTGCTCTACTGTTGACCGATTCGTTTTCTTTGCAGTCCATGGGACTCTAAGAAGTTTCCTGCAACACCACAATTCGAGTAAGTCTATTCTTCGCCGTTCCGCCTTCCTAATGGTCCAGGTCTCACATCCATGCCACTGGAAAGAACATAGCCTTGCCCTTCTACCACGCAGTAAAGGTCTCCTGACCTCGTGGCAGCAGTCATCATCACTAGATATCTGGGAACCGAAATAATTGACACTGCCTCCATTGTTTCTCCTACTATGTCTCATGAAATGAAAGGTGTAGTTGTTGTAATTTTCGTTTTCTTAACATTCATCCTAAGACCAGCTTTTTCGATTTCTTCTTTCACCTTCAGCAAGAAAGTCTTCTTCACTTTCTGAATACCAAGGGTTGTTTGTATTTATCGCAGCTGCTTTAATTCCAGTTTCTTCTTCATCTAGCCCGGCATTCCTCATAACATGCCCTGCATGCAGTTTGAGTAACTAAGGAGAAAATATGCAGCCTTGCCGTAGTCCTTGCTGAATCTTGATCCACTTAGTTGTTTCATACATCGTTCTCACGTTGGCTTCTTGGTCAGAGTATAAACTCCGTATTTTTATAATTTATTGAGATCGACATAATCAATAAAGCAGATATACACGTCTTACTGTTATTTTCTTGCCTTTCCCATGACCCCCCCAAAATGTTGGCAATTTGATTTCTGGTTCCTGTTCCTTTACGAAATCCAGCTTCTTCTTCCGGTAGTTCTCGCGTTACATACTGGCGAAGTCTATTTCGTAAGATTTTCAGCATTTTAAGGGTATTGGTCTGTATTTTTGCGGATTCATTGTTTAACCCTTCTATTATAAAGACGTCAGCCGGGCTTCTCTCCAGTCGCTTGGGATTTTGTGCAGGGCGAGTGATTCGCGACATATACAGGTTAAGTAAGGGACCACTGCTGAAGAGTAATGTGTAAAATCTAATCTCGACATGGCAACTTATTTCTTTTTAACTGTTTCATTTGCTTCTCGACGATACGGATTTCAGTATTTACACAGATCAAAAAAAGTTTTGCATCACAACGGTTCCCAGAACTCCTGAAGATAGACGGTGACTGTGGATATTGTATCACCGACACAGTCGCTTTGACTGTTCAGAGATGTCACTAAACCCGCCCAAAGATGTAAACAGCCATGTATGAGCACCTCCTATTAGGAGTCCGACAGCCGATCAGTTCCAGTCATTCCACCAGGAAGGAGGTATACAGCTAGCGTTGTCTGTAATTCAACCATGCCTAGATGGTCAATATCGCGATTCGATCTCGTCCCCATTGTTACTTTGTGCCAGGAAGGGCTCTCAACAAGGAAAGTATCCTGGCGTCTCGGAGTGAACCAAAGCGATGTTGTTCGGACATAGAGGAGTTACGGAGAGACAGGAACTGTGGATGACACGCCTCGCTCAGGCCGCCCAAGGACTACTACAGCAGTGGATGACCGCTATCTACGGTTTATGGCTAGGAGGAACCCTGACATCAGCGTCACCATGTTGAATAACGCTTTTCGTACAGATACAGGACGTAATGTTACGACTCCAACTGTGCGCAGCGGGCTGTATGATGGGAAACTTCACTCCCGACGTCCATGTCACCCAGTCAGGCTGCACGCCTTAGACACACTGTCCAGCGAGGGCAGAAAAGTGGAGGTTGCCTGCTGTTTTGAGGTGCTATTATGTGGGGTCGACGTACACCACTGGTGGTCATGGAAGGCGCCGTAACGTGTGTACGATACTTGAATGCCATCCACCGACCGATAGTGCAACCATATCGGCAACATATTGGCGAAGCATTCGTCTTCATGGACGACAATTCGCGACCCCATCGTGCTCATCTTGTGAATGACTTCTTCAAGACAACGAAATCGCTCGACTAGAGTGGCCAGCATGTGCTCCAGAAATGAACCGTATCGAGCATGCCCGTGGTAGACTGAAAAGGGCTGTTTACGGACGACGTGACCCACCAACCACTCCGAGAGATCTGCGCCGAATCGCCGTTGAGGAGTGGGATGACCTGGACCAACTGTGCCTTGATGGACTTGTGGATAGTATGCCACGACGAATACAGGGATGCATCAATGCAAGAGGATGTGCTACAAAGTATTAGAGATACCAATGTGTGTAGCAATCTGGACTACCACCTTTGAAGGTCTCGCTGTATGGTGGTACAACATACAATGTGTGGTTTTCATGAGCAAAACAAGGGCGGAAATAATGTTTATGTTGATCTCTATTCCAATTTTCTGTACAGGTTCCGGAACTCTCAGAGTATTTTTGATGTGTTTATGTCTCTCATACGGTAGTCAGTGCAAGGTCTAACGATGACATGTCTGTTCGATCCTGCTGCGTCTATACATACAGAAATCATCAGTTGGTGTTGTAACGCAGCTACCAAAAGACAGAATCAGAGGATAAAAGAGAAAAATACAGCACAAGCAACCTAATACCACAGCGAAAGTTGCTAGATATGATAACTCGTCAATGCGGAAACGATTTACGCTGAAAAACAAATTAGTTCCAATTGTGCCTACCAGGTGCAAATCCAGCACTACACCGTATGACGGAATGACACCCACGATGCCATTTGACATGTCATAGCGTGAGTGAACAGTATCGCTATCGAGAAGAGATATCGTGTGCTGTAAGGAAAACTGTTGTATGTGAACGGCTGAAATCGCAGTGCTGCGTTGAGATAGTACCGCCGTCTGAAAGGGCTGAGCGGAGACCCAGCGTCATTAAATTGTTTAAAAAAAATATTACTGAAATTCGAAAATGTGGTGAGCTTGGCGTGGCACGTGGAAGAGCAAGCCGTCCTGTGCCAGTGGAAGTTATTGACGAGGCTGCTCCTGTTGGAACTGACCGTGCAGCACTCGCCCCGGGCAGTGTTTGTGCTCGTACAGAGCCACGAGAATCGTCCATCCCATGGTCAACAGTAAGGAAAGTTTCCTGCTCTATTTTACACTGGTAGAAGTAGAGAGGATATAAAATGTAGACTGGCAATGGCAAGGAAAGCGTTTCTGAAGAAGAGGAATTTGTTAACATCGAGTATAGATTTAAGTGTCAGGAAGTCATTTCTGAAAGTATTTGTATGGAGTGTAGCCATGTATGGAAGTAAAACATGGACGGTAAATAGTTTGGACAAGAAGAGAATAGAAGCTTTCGAAATGTGGTGCTACAGAATAATGCTGAAGATTAGATGGGTAGATCACATAACTAATGAGGAAGTATTGAATAGGATTGGGGAGAAGAGAAGTTTGTGGCACAACTTGACCAGAAGAAGGGATCGGTTGGTAGGACATGTTCTGAGGCATCAAGGGATCACCAATTTAGTATTGGAGGGCAGCGTGGAGGGTAAAAATCGTAGAGGGAGACCAAGAGATGAATACACTAAGCAGATTCAGAAGGATGTAGGCTGCAGTAGGTACTGGGAGATGAAGAAGCTTGCACACGTTAGAGTAGCATGGAGAGCTGCATCAAACCAGTCTCAGGACTGAAGACCACAACAACAACAACAACAACCCGCAGAATATTAAGACGGTGCAGTAACTGAAACCTCATGATCCCCAGCATCGTTCTGAATTTGATCTTCGGTTTCTGGCACGAATCGAAGTTGATAACACGTGATCGGACAATATCCTATGGAATGACGAGGCACGTTTTGCACTACACGATGCAGTAGGTATACAAAACTGCCGAATCTGCGGTACTGTTAAAACGCATGTTGTGCAGAAGAGTCATTGCACTTGCTATGTGTGACTGTGTTGTAAAAGAGTACGTGGATTGGGGATGGGGAGAGAAACTTCTGACACCAAAGTTAAAATATAAAACGGCAGGGAAGGGGGAAGAGGGCTGTTAAATATGCCTCGTAGCTGCAGTGTGCAGGAGGTGGACCGGTCAAAATTTGATAGTTGGCATCCAGGGCTGCCGTTAAATGACAAAACAAAGAAAAATACAGAGGATATATATCGATATATGGAGCACAAAAGGCGCGCCTACGGCCGGAAGTTAGCAGGCTTAGGCCAGTCTAGGAGGTCGAACAATTGAATGAAATAGTAACGGAAGGGGAAGCGGTTCATTTAACTTGCGTTGGTGGCCGGTCGCGAAAGCAGAGCCAGAGGCTCTGCCTTCCAAAAATACGTTAGTTCTGCTCGAGGTCTGGATTACAAGATAGAGAGGCAACTGTGTTCGGCACCGCAGGACGCTCCGCTGTCCACACGAGTGATCGGTATCCTGCGCACGCTATTGGCTAAAACCAATGGCGTGGTTAGCAGTTTCAGCAGAAGTCTCAGGGCGTCTCCTGTCACCAGCTTTAACTAGATAGAACTCGGTTTTGAAAGACAA